>NC_071288.1:60461901-60761901 GCF_943734705.1 Anopheles coustani | reverse complement strand
AAGAAGAAGAAGAACCAGTCGAAATACGAAAACAAAAGAAAAATATTCGATTGCTAATTGGCACCGGAGCTAATAAAAATGTTATTGCTCCAGGCATTATAACTAATTGTGTTTCAAGTAAGAATACAACAATTAAAAACATATCAGGAGAACATATAATCAATGAAAAAGGAAAAGCCTTATCAATTCTAAAGTTCCGAATCAAACCTTTTGTGTGCTGAAATTCCACCATTTTTTCGATGGACTAATTGGTTCGGAGTATTTAGCAAAAATAAAGGCGATATAAATATATCGTAAATAAATTACGAATCAGAAGAACTCGAAATAGAAAACACGAAAGTCCCATACGAAAAATATTTCCCACATACAAATCTGTACTCTTATTGTATAGATATTTTTTTTTTATGTGGCACGACATCCCCAAGTGGGACAAGGCAGAGGCCTTCTCCGAGGAGAGTTTTCGGTGACCGAAAGACGGTATATTATAGATCGGTGGTCAGCCGTTCGTAATACCGGAGGGTGCCAGACTCGAGATTCGATCCCACACCTGTGGCGTGGTGTTTCCTCGCGCTACCGCTGCGCCATGGGCACCCCCAAATAGATATTGCAGTATAGATATTGCAACCTCAAAAGATGGTGATTGGTTGGTACCAACATTTCAAAAGCTTAATAATACAACCATAATTGAAACGGGATTATACAATTCCTCTAGTGGAAAAACATACGTCAAGGTATTAACCAACAAGAATAAAAACCTTGCTTTAATAAAGGCAAATTGGAATTAAAGGTGAATAATTTTGAAACTATAACACCAATTCCATTATCCTCAAACCCTGCAGTCTCAGAAAGCACATTAGATAACATTATTAGAACTGTACACCTTCCGAAATACGAAAAAGATTGCTTATTCAAAACTATTTTAGATAATCAAGCAGTACTTTTAAAACCAGGTGAAAAACTTACTTCTACTACAGGTATCAAACATAAAATAATAACAACGGACAACCAGCCCGTACATACAAAGTCTTACCGGTACCCACACGCGTTCAGAAAGGACGTAGAAATACAAATAAATGAACTTTAAGAAAATGGTATTATAAACCCATCGGCCAGTCCGTATTCTCGCCAATATGGGTGGTCCCCAAGAAAAACGATGCGTCTGGTAAAAGAAAAGTTCGAGTAGTAATAGATTACAGAAAGCGAATTGAAAAAGCTATTAGCGATAAATTTCTCATTCCTCAAATTGAAGAAATTTTGGACAACCTTGGACAATCCGTGTATTTCACAACACTCGACCTTAAATCTGGAATTCACCAAATAGAAATGGACCCTGCACATAAAGAAAAAACTGCATTTTCAACAGCCTTGGGTCATTTTCATTTCAATAGAATGCCCTTTGGTTTGAAAAATGCACCTGCCACTTTTCAAATAACTATGAACACAATTCTAAGCCCTTATATAGGAACAATAGCGTTTGTTTACTTAGGCGATATTATTATAATTGGAAAAGATTTAAATTCTCATCTTAAAAATTTGTCTAGGATACTTAGAACGTTAGCGGATTTTAACTTAAAAATTCAGCTCGATAAATGCGAGTTTATGAAGCGAGAAACCGAATTTCTTGGTCACATAATTACACAAGATGGAATCAAACCTGACCCGGGTAAAATAAATAAAATCTTGGAATGGAAACTACCAGCAACCAAGAAAGAAATAAAACAATTTCTTGGACTTTCAGGCTATTATAGGAGGTTTATTAGAGATTATTCCAAAATTGTAAAGCCAATGACAAAATTCCTAAAAGAAAATCAAACAGTAAATATTAACGATAAAAGTTGTACAGCAGCTTTTTCAAAGTTAAAACAAATAATATCCTCCGATTAAATTTCAGCCTACCCCGATTTCAATCTCCCTTCTTTCTCACCACAGATACCAGCAACTTTGCTCTAGGTGCTGTAATTTCCCAAATAAAAGATCAAATAGAAAGACCAATCGCGTTCGCAAGTCGCACACTAAGAAAATGCGAAACAAATTACAGTACAATAGAAAAAGAAGCCTTAGCTATCATGTGAGGCATCGATAAATACAAACCATATCTCTTTGGAAACAAATTCACTCTTTTTACGGACCACAAGCCACTACAGTACATTCAGAACTGTAATAAACATCCAAAAATACTGAATTGGCTAATTGAACTGGAAAATTATGATTATGCTATCCAGTACAAGGAAGGAAAGTCAAACGTCGTAGCAGACGCACTAAGCAGAAAAACAGGAAATGAATGTGAAATGAACAATAATAACACAGTCTCTTCAATTTCAGAAAATAACGAGAACAAATCAACCTCATCGGATGCTACCAACAATGATTCTGGCGAAGAAACCATTCATTCTTTGAACACATCAGGAGACTTTTTCATCCACTCGACTGAAAGACCGATTAACTATTTTAGAAATCAACTAATTCTAGAAATTTCATCCACAGATAACTCCACCACAGAATCAACGTTTCCAAACTTCAAAAGAACAATTGTACGAAGGAAGAGTTTTGACCTGAGCAACGTTACCAACATCCTCAAAAAGAATCATAATAACAAGCAAACAGCTATTTTAGCACCAGAAAATATCATACCGATCATCCAAGTGTCTTATAAAAAACACTTTAATTAAAATGGGCATTTTATAATAACCCATTATAAAGTAGAAGATGTAATAAACGAGACCAAACAGGATGAAATAATCCAAAATGAACACGATAGGGCTCATCGAGGAGTAACTGAAGTAGAGAGGCAAATAAGACGAAGCTATTTCTTCCCAAAAATGTTAACAAAAATCAAAGTAGTAACCAAATTATGCAAAATCTGTAATTTACACAAGTACGAAAGGAAACCTTATAATATAAAATTATCCCCAAGGCCAATCACAACTAAACCATTCGAAAGAGTCCATATGGACATATTTCAAATAGATAAACAACATTTTTTGTCCCTAGTGGATTCTTTTTCCAAATTTACACAGTTAATCCCAATGGATTCAAAAAATATTATAGATGTAAAAAACGCTTTGACGATATTTTTCACAACCTTTGGAATGCCAAAACTTATTGTAACAGATCACGAAACCACATTCAAGTCAATTCAAATGAAGCACTTTCTCAGTTCTTTGAACATTGAAATATAATACGCATCTTGTTCGGAATCCAACGGTCAAGTGAAAAAACCGCATTCTACTCTTATAGAAATTATAAACACAAATAAGCATAAATTCCCGGATACCAATATAATTGAAAAATACTGCTCGTAGTTTCACTCTACAATTCTTCTACAAAATATACCCCTAATGAGATAATTTTTAATCAAAGCGATAGTTATAAGCTAAATACAAATCAATTATTCGAGAAAGTAGCAATTAACCTAGAGAAAGCAAAACTAATTCAAGAAAAAAGAAATAAAAAACTTGAAAGTTCCCCTAGAATACAAGATAATCAAGAAGTTTTCATAACGCCTAATATACGAAAAAAATTAGATCCAAGAAGTGAAGCCGTAAAAATTAAGAACGTCGCAGAAAAAACATTCATTACTGGAAATAACATCAAACGGCACAAAAGAAAACTGAAAAGAATTTAGTTCCATAGGAAAATAACAAATTTATGTATTTTCTGTTTACTTTTATTTTCAGATGTTTCGCATTGCAATGTATTTCCTCTTATTATCTTCAATCACCTACGCTCAATTTTTAATGATAAGTAATGTAATTGGAGATTCAGCATTAATTTTAAAAGAAAACGATTGTAAAATATAAGTAGGGAACATAAAGATAATCCATCCTATTAATATGAGCAGTTTAGAGAGAAATGTACTACATTTTGCCTCCATTTCGAGTAGAATCGATTTAACATTACCAATAGCAGGATTGATCAAACACAAAAGTAGGGAACTAGTGAACAACCTCCAAAAGTTAAAACCGATGAAACCCCGCACAAGCAAACTTTGGGACGTTATTGGCACTGGTTGAAAATGGATCGCGGGCTCTCCGGACGCCGAGGATTTAAGAATTATCAATTCAACATTAAACAGCCTCATTAACTCCAATGACCAACAGGTTAAAGTGAACGAAATATTAAATAGTAAGATAAATGATATCATGGTTACTGTGAATAGTATTATAACAAATCATGAGAATATTAACAACATACTGCTTAAGGAAATGGACGCCATCATGATGCTCATGTTTATAGAATACTACTAGAACTAGAAGAGACAATCCTAAGAACGCACGTCGGTTTCGTGAACAGAAAATTACTATCTTCAAAGGATGTAATGGAAATTGAACAGATTCTGTATGATCAGGAAATATTCACCGAATTTCCCGAACAAGCCCTGAGTTACGCAAAACCTAAAATAGGATCGAGGAATGATCTTATTCTTTACATTTTGGAAATCCCAAAAACTAAAGGAGACTGCGAAGTTTTTAAACTGATCCCTTTATCGTCTAACAACAAAAGAATCAGCGATGTCCCGCCTTACATTGTTCGGAGCGAAAATAAAGTATACGTAACAGATACCACCACGATGTCCACTGGAGCTGTCCCGGCTGCACCTAGGTCCTATCAAATCCAATGGCTAAAGCGCTGAAAGAGGTGGGCTTGCAGGCAGGATTCACTACTGCAGTAAGTGCGATCGCTGCATCACTTAAGGAGGCTGTAATTGAACCGCTGGCCGCGAAAGTGCGCGCACTGATGGCATCGTCATGCCGAGAATGTCCTGCTCAATTGAGGCTAGACCGTGTTCAGTCCGACCCATTTCATCCTCCGGCAGGCTCGGCCCCCGGACTCATTCGCAGCAGTCGTTGGAAGATCCCGCAATTTTGTTAGCGAATTGATTGCCGGTTCAAGCATTGCTTCCTCACCAAACCTGGTCGCCACCCAGGACAGAAGGCCTCCGCGTTCCTGGTTGCATGTAATGGGCATTGCACCGATTGTCACAGTGTTTCAATTGATTGCATCAGTGCAAGGACGGCTCGACACCGATGACGTGATCGCTTTCTCGCTCCTAGGAAAGGGAATTGATCCGGCGTCTCGCCGGTCTCTCTCCTTCAAGGTGCGGATCCCCACGTCCTGCCGGAAGAAGGCTTTCTCTCCCGAAATATGGCCAGTCGGAGTGCGAGTCAGAGAGTTTGTACAACTCATGCGCCCGGAGAGCCGTAAGGATCGACCATCACTGCTCGACTCACCGCTCGCACTCTCACTTGCATCTCACCACGCAAACGATCACCTCCATCACTCCGCACCTCACTACACAAACCGGACACTTATTCACCCCAATACGCCTACAGCATCAACGCCAGGAGCTGCAATGTCCCCCTCCGTTCCTGCCCACCTGTCGCAGAATGCACGTGCAACCGTGGCCCCTCCACGTAAAAGGAGGCGAGGACCGGCTGGTGGGGAATCCAGCCCAATAAAGACGAAAGTAGACGATTTCTTTGGACCAAAATAAGGCTCTACGGTCAAATTCACGAGATGGCCTTTGCGCTGCACCTAAACTTTCGAAATTATTTGTTACTTACCAAAACCTTCGGGGCCTCAGGACCAAATTAGTAGATTTTCGTCTCGCTTTATCGGAAGCCGACTTTGACGTGGGAGTCTTCTCCGAAACATGGCTAGATGATACTATTCCTAATAACATGTTTCTGGATGAAAGCTTCGAATGCTTTCGCTGCGACCGATCGATCAATACTAGCACTCACACTCGAGGCGGAGGTGTGATGTTTATATGTTCATCTAAATATGCGTCAAGTTTAATCTCTACCAGTGCGAATAGCTTAGAAGCTGTGTGGGTAAGGCTGGCTTTCCTGAACTCTTTTTTGTATATTGGTGCTGCCTACATGCCGCTGGGATCCAGCACCGATATGCGAAATATAAACATTTTACGTGACAGTGTGAGCGAAGTAATAAGCAAACTACGATAGAATAACTCTTTACTTCTGCTTGGTGACTTTAATCAGCGTAGTATTTCGTGGCACTCGCATGTTTCACACAATCCAATATATGAACCGCATACATCCTCAGCGGCGGGCTCTTGCTTTGTTGACTGCTTGAATTACAACAACCTTGTTCAATTATGCGGGGTTTTAAATTGCTCGAATTTTAATTCGAGTACACCCTCAATTCAACCCCCCGACGAATTATGCTGACATCATGATGCCAACATTATGCTGACACCAGGAAGCATACCAACGCAGCGCACCCACGGTCAACGCAACATGATCTCCCTTCATGTTGCGCCAGCTCCAGCACCAGCCGCAGTACCAGCCCCAGTACCAGCTCCATCACCAGCTCTGGCAGCTTCAGCACCAGTGCTGAGGAGCAGTTAGTTACCGTCTTCTGTAGCAGATAGTTTAATTTCAATTCTAATAAACGTATAATTATATATTGGAATTGTTTTATTCAATTGAAGAATAATGTTAAATTATCTGTCATTTAACATATCACTTACTCATTCAATACAACACTCATATTACAGGACCATTACATCTTAAACCCAGATGTATCGAATGTTTTGACCATTGGCTATGATTATTAATTTATGTCAATTGTCAAAATCTTCGGATTGTATAAAAAACTTTAACTAATAGATGTATAGCAATTGGAAATATTGTTTACATTATTTTATTGATGTCTTATCATGTGCACTATATTTTGTTTATTGCGAACCAGAGGGTTATAGACAGTCATGCCTTACATTGTTTGCTCAATTATAATTTACGTAATTATCGCCGTCGCAGCCTCGTGCTTCACCAAATCTAACATTACGTTCCAATTTAGTATATTTCCCACAGTTAAACTCCATTCTCGTTTCCAGCTCGCAGCATACAACCAGCTCCCTTGGGACTATCTTTGTTCCAAGTTTGGCTAACGCGAGCTGCACAGAACGGGTAAGAAATAGTTGTGCCTTGGCTTGACTGAAATTGATGACATTGATTCAAACTGTAAATCTCTTTGGTCGTCTCACCGGTACGACAGAGTGTGATGGAAAAATTCCTCGCGTACTGGAAGGAGCCAAGTTTCTCACTGCGCTCCAAAGTGAAGGAAATCAGAGGTACTATCCAATCCTTTAAGAACTTTGCCTTTTGCTACTAATGCCCCGTTGTTATCACGGTACGCCCTGCATTCGTCGGATGGTTCGACCTGGTGTACAAGTAGACGAATGAACTGTCACCGAAGCAAGGATGCGGATGTCCCTTGTCGCAAATTTTTCCCACCATATCCCGTTCGTCCGGCTGCCATCGCATTCGCTGTGGTCTGGCCGACTGATTTGGTAGACCGAAAATGTTGCTCCTTTCAAGATTTCCGCTAATGTTTTTTGCTTCGTCGGCAGTTTGAACGGGCTAAAATTCCTTCTGAAAGATTGTACCAAGCAAAAACCACAAATCTCAAGAGTACGACGGAACTCTTAGCAACGTTGAGCAGCGACTCTGTTAGGCGGCGCATAGCAGACGCTCGAGGAAGAGAGCGAAAAAAGGGACAAAAACTTGCTACAACTGTAAATTCAATTCCGTTGATGATGATCCTTTCGGGCTGAAAGGAGAGCGATAGATGGGTGTAGATAGAATGTACGAAAACGGCTAAGAACGCAGGCAAGTGTCCACCCGAAAGCAAGTGGGCAAGTGTCTACGTCCCAGAGGACGCGAGGAGTACGGACCATTCGCAACGACAAGAAACATACCACGACGATCGTCGAGTTTCGAATCGCACTAGGGGAGATAATTTATTGCCACTGACGCCTAAAACGGACCGTGAAGCAAACAGCTAGCCCGACTTGGACAGGTTTTTACCGTGGTTTTCCTTTGGAACGAGTGGAAATTTTTGGTGGGACGCGCCGCAAAGTACGCGCGTTGACAGTTGACTAAGTGCTGTTGGAGTCCAGGACCGTGGTTTGGTCCTTTTCCCAGGCGAGTGGACAAGAACGGGCTTTTGCTGGCGTCTTCTGCGTTCGCACGCATGACCTGGTGTGTATGAATGTGTACGTTTCACAAAAAACGCGAAAGGGCGGCGACAAAGGGTCGCCAAACGCCGTAGCAGAAGGTGAATTTAATTACCGTCCAAATGAACTACTTTCACGGATATATTAATGCTAATAGAAGACATAAATCTCGAGTCTTTGTCCTTAACGATATGTATGCGTGTGTTTGCGCTGAAGGTGACGTGTTGCAATCCTATTCAAGGAAGGGACAATTGCCAAAAGCAAATGAACAAATAAGAAACGTGGTGTAAAAACACGCATATTTCCAGTCAACAGAACAATATATTATTCCATTTTGCTATTTTTTCGCCTTCGGTGGTGTTGGGAACTCAACAATGAGATTATGAAAAGTGTTGGCACTAATAAGGGAAAAATTTCTACGTTTAGGGTTTTTCAAGAATGTTAAACATACCATTTCAAAATATCGTTTCAGCCTGTAATCCTGCATTACAGCAAAAAATCGTGCTGTAATATGGTCCATGGTTGAAGCATTCTCGGCCCATGAGCGCCGGGGCTCACAACCTCGACGGCGTGGGTTCGAATCCCAACCGAGACCGGACCCTCCCCTGTACGAGAGGACTGACTATCCACTACAACAGGGAAACAAGTCTTGTAAGCCCTTAACGGGCAGGCATGACCAAGAGGTCGTTACGCCAAGAAGAAGAAGAAGGTTGAAGCATTCCATTTTTTTTTACTAAAATATTCTCATTTCAGTGGATGGAAAAGCTTTCTCTGCTACTTTCAAAGCTTTGTCACCCAAAAGTAATATACGATGGACCCATGACCGACACATAACTTTATTTAACTGATTATAACTATTTAAATAGTTTAATTTTAATATTATTTGCGCTACATAACAAATATTAATTTTAATGAGCAAAAATAAATAAATAAACATTGACAAAACTACAGCGGGACAAAGGTTGTGGCCATTGGTTATCATACTGGTCATTGATGGTAACATGGCGAAGTCACTGGACTTTCAAAATTAGGTTTTGGCAGCCAGTTTGCAATAATAGTGCCTGTTAGTAGTGCGATAATGCAGGTAACCTGGGATGAGAGTTTATGCTATTCACTTTCGATTAATACGATTTTCGGCGGCTTAGAACTAAAAAACTGAAAGATTATGAATTAACTATGCATGTATTTGATTGGTTGTAAAGTCTGACCATAACTAAATATAACCAAGGAAAGCGTGCTTTTGGGGTGGCTCTAGTGGTATTAGCCGTAATTTTAGTAAACTAAAATTTATAGTAGTTTGAGTAAATAGTAACAATCAAGTTGTGAAAGTTTCAGACCTGAACTATTTTTTTTCGCTAAATGCCGTACAATGGAAATTGAACGACCAAAACAGAATCCGCACAAATAACTGGAGCGCCGGTGGACAGATTGACAAGGCCTGGAATCCATAATAAAAGCAAAGAAAACTTACAATTATTTTTCTTTTGCACAGTTATACATAAGGTTTGTTATAAAAATAGGATTTTACTATTTAATAACCATATGATTTACTATAGGAACAGGCAACACGTACTAAATTTTTTGTTTACGTTGTTTACGTGCAGTCTGTTCCTATAAATTCACGTACTTTTTTGCGGATTTTTCAACATGCCACTTGGTACCAAAACCAAATTTCCCGGAGTTTCACCTCTGGGCAATTACAAAAATTCATTTTAGATGAAGTGGTGGAACAGTTAGAGATGTTCTTGGCAAGAGGAAGTGAACGGAGGTTGTGAAAACGGTGTCCCTTTGCACGATACGGGCGCTAATGCAGGAACCAAAAAACAAAATAGATGAATTTATGAGAACAGGGAACACATAAATAGTTTTACCTGTTATAACTATTTTTATACCAAACCTTATGTATAGCTGTACAAAAGAAAAATACTTCTCGCTTTTGTTTTTTTGTTTTTTTAATAGGTTCCCGAGCTCTTCAATTTGCTCAATCGCCTTAGTGCTCCAGTTATTTGTGCGGATTCTGTTTTGGTCGTTCAATTTCAATTGTACGGCATTTAGCGAAAAAAAATAGTACAGGTCTGAAACTTTCACAACTTGATTGTTACTATTTACTAATACTACCAAAAATTTTAGTTTTCGGCTGACGCCACTAGAGGCCCTACAGTAGCACGCTTTCCTTGGTTCAATTTAGTTATGGTCAGACTTTAACACGTTGACTGCCATGTCACCCAAAAGTGGGTGACAGCAAAATTCAGTTCCAAAAAGTTTTTGACCTATAAATAAATGAAAATGCAACATAAAAACTATAGTAATATTTTATATCAATTCTTTGAGAAGGTAAGTTTTTGCTTAGCCTTCAAAAACCGTTGGTTTAATAAATGTTACAAACAAATTATATTAAAAAAGATTGTACTAAAAAGGTGTGCTAAAAACGCTTGGTAGTCATGTTGACGCTTGGTAGACACGTTGCGTACCAAGCGTTTTAGCACAATTTTTAGTACAATTTTTTTAGTTACAGTTTGTTTATAATATTTGTTAAACCGATTGTTTTCGAAGGCGAAGCAAAATTTTAGTTTCCCAAAAAATTTATATTAAATATTACAATAATTTTTATGTTGCATTTTCATTTATTTATGGATCAAAAACATTTTAGAACTAGAACTGCTGTCACCCATATTTGGGTGACGCGGTAAGGAACGTGTGAAAATCAAGAAAAATAAATCACTTTCAAGTCAAGTTAAACACACCAAAGATAGGAAATTCCACACAATAACAGCTTGATGAATAAGTAAGCACATTTCACCAACGGATCCTGTTCTTTGAACGCGTACTACTTTTGTTTCATCCCCATACAAAAACGCAGCATTGTTAAATACAATTGTTCCACATAGAGAATGTTTTAAGTACAACTGCTCGACATGCCTAGGGGGACATCATTCTCTTATAACGGTCCAGTAAATTAGCCATGTCGCCATTGGTGATAATGCAGTCAGCTAAGTTCAGATCTACTGTTCAGACCCAACGCTGCTCCGCCAACTAAGTTGATCTAGTGTAAGAGGAATGATTAAATTACCTGACAATGTAAGTAATAAAATTAAATTATAAATTGAATTGTTCTACATTTTCGTGTATTATTTATGTTAATTGTAATTGTTATTTCAAAAGTTTCCAAAGTTTGTTTTACAATTTATATTTTATTAAAAATCTTCAAAAACACTATCATTATTTGGGGTTTCAATGTATTTCCATAGTCTGGCTCCTTTAATAAAACGCGTGCCGAGCCCTGTGTCAATACCATGAGTATGTTGGAATATCCCAATTTATAAAGTTGGTTCTAACGTCATTGATGAATGAAGCTGAATGAATATCCTGCCAATATCAACTGAAAGGACACTTCCAACGCGCATGAGTCTTACGAAACCTGGCACGTGGTGGGGATAAATTTAAGTTCATGATGGTTAAATAATTCAGTGAGTTTTAAGGCAAGAAGATCGTCCGTTTCTTGTGCTTTTGTGTCGGATTGAAATATTTCTGGAAAACTCAGTTCATTTTAGTTATTGTATCGACGCAACTATGTTCGTCTATTCAACTGTTGGTGTTGCTGATCATTGTACCACTTGAGTATCTTTTATACGTATTGTTTGACGTACCGTGGAACATAAAACCAAACAAATCACAGTTCCTAGTCAGCTGATAAAATTCATCGCCTGTTATGAAAATTTCACTATCCCCACCACTGTTCATTGACAAGAGACGCATGCGTTGGAACAAGATTATAAAACCGATAGGTTTCCAGCGATGTTATTTTCTCTCTACATGTCAGCTCAGTTCATCGTCGTTATGTATGTTCGTTTCGTTCGAATTGAACTCGGCTTTTCTCTTTGAAAAGCATCATTCATGGACTGTCCGCAGACAGTATCATTACGGAGGGAAAATCTATTTGTTCGTGAAAAAGGGTCAAGAGATTTCCGTCCTACATAAAATGCTGCTATGGATAAATGTTGATGAAAATTTAATGTTCCTTTTATGTAATACTTCAAACGGTCTGCTGTCGATTTTAAAGTGTAAAGCAACCGATGTTTATCTACATGTCGGTCGAATCGATGTATACTTAAAATCGCTGAAAATTTTTCAAATCAACGCTGAGAAACGGAATTCATGGTGCGAGACGACCGATGGCGTGCAGTCAGCGTAAAATGTTTACAAAGTTCGAACGACACTTCGGTGGTCGCTCGCTAACACGGTTCTGCAAGACACGCGAAAATGCGCATGCCTTGAGTATTGACGGCTTTGGTTCGTTTGCCCGCAAACGCCGATGGTCCTTGCAAGGTCAGCTGAATATATTTGGCGACGGTTTTGTAGGTTCAATGTTGGAAGGGGTGCAGGCTGTGTTGTTGCTCTACCGCTTGTGAAGAAGCGAGCTTAAGATTAAGAGCCGAATGGTTTCGTCAAAATGGTGCTTTATCTTTGTTGTCGCAAAACACTTGAATAAATCTGATGCTGGTTTAGTTTTTAAACACTAAAGGAAAATCTTCGTCAAAGGATACGGCCAACTTCGGCAATTCGGTACGTCTGTAAAGATGTAGCAAATATTTTCTTGTTTTTACAAATAAAAAAAAAAACAGACCACCGCAGCAGAGCGATTGAAGAATTTTCTGTTTGCGAAAGCAAGTGGTTCCACTTCAGCGCTTCTTAATTAGCTTCAGGCACTCACAGGCAGCGTCCAATACTTTCGATATCGCTGCGAGTGCGGTAGCTGGAAGTTTCCGGGTGATTAATTGTGCCCAAGATATGAACCGAAAATCTGTCAACCACGCCAAGAAGGTCGCATGCTCGTTGGAGTCTCCCGTGCTTGCGTTGCCCCACTCATCTCAGCTTAGACATTGCACGAAACGATGGGCGAGCGAAATGAGATGGCCAGACCATCGTTTGGTACATACCGCGTAGTAGGGCACGTCGATGAGAAACACTTTGATCGTTCTTTCTGATTCCTCGAAGGGTTTCCGGTAGGGTGCGTTAGCAACCGTTGATGGTTCGTTGACTGGCAACAAGTGCATTATTATTAGCTTCAGCGAAAAGCGTTGCGTCGTTACCGTGATATACGAGACCATTTAACGGGTACCATCTTGCTCCGGGATCTAGCTGGTGAGTGGTAAGGGAAACGAAATTTCCCAAAACGAAGAGTAGAAAGAAAGAAAAACTGGGACGTTAAAGTTCGTAATGATCAAAGTAACCGGGTTTCCCGATGGGCAGGGAACCCAAGGAGCAAAAAAAAAACATCAAAAGATGCAATGGAGGCGCCTGGTGTTTCGTTATTGTTAGTAAATTATAGAACGCAACAAAAAAACTCTTTTCGCAGTTTTCATTCATTCTACCATTTCATGACCACAGCATAAACTAAAAATAAGAACAACAACGGAATCTGTGGGCATCGCTTTGATGAACGCAACCACTGCTTCCTCTGTGTCATTTTCCGAGTTGCTCATGGTGCGCTTTTACTGTTTATGCATACACCATTCACGTTTCCTTACGCAGGAAAGGACTTAGCAGACATTTTACCCAGGTACACTTCTATCAGTTTGAACCTGTTGAGAGAACCTCCCTGCAAACGCAATTCATCATGGCTCCAGTTTTATTGGAAATTTGAATAGTGTACAACCGGTGTAGTTTTCTGAGGTATTATTTGGTATTATTTTACTTACATTACGATGTGGGCCGTCTTTTTCCTGTCTGAAAAAGCAATGAGAAGCTTTGTGGAACCGCGTGGACAGTGTAATAATGCGGGATGGGAACTTTTTTCTTCAAAGCTTTTGTTCTTGAATGCGAAAAAATACCATTTCCCATAGCGGGTGTAGAGCTATGTGGGAGAGTTTGTTTGTTGGTAAGAATAAATATTTTCTGTTTCAAATTTCCATTGTTTCGTTCAGGAAACCAACGGGCCAGGCTTGAACCTTTTTTTGCACTCAGTGTTCTCCTAGTCTTCAACGGCCATTGTTTGATATTCGCTTTGCCACCATTCTGCCCTGTTGTCCTTCAATTCCAAGCGTTGGTCCTCATGCTTCTGGGGACCCGTGTCGAGTGTCATTCTATTGACTGCCACCGGTGCGTCATTGTTTATTGTGATAAAATCTCTTTGGGCGATGCCGGCTCACCGCATTTTCTACGGTTTTCTTTACAGCACGGAAAACATCATATTTCCGACGAAAGGTTTCCCACACCCGGTAGATGGTAACGGAAAAACATACGGAAAACGAAGAAGAAAACATTGTCTAACTATGATAGATGCCGCTTTTTCATTCTGTATATTTGTCTTAGCAAAAGCCATACCGATTACGTCCGATGGCAAAATATGGTTTAAAAACGAAGTATAAAAGACGTTTTATATATCCAAAGTGGTTTTGAAACGACGAAACGAAAAATGTTTTTGGGT
Organism: Anopheles coustani; assembly: GCF_943734705.1. NCBI lineage: Eukaryota > Metazoa > Arthropoda > Insecta > Diptera > Culicidae > Anopheles > Anopheles coustani. Next base: position 60,747,493 of record NC_071288.1, on the reverse strand, counting down.
AAAAGCTTTAAACTAACATGCTTGAATAAACGCTCGTTACGTTTGGTGCGTACAAAAATCAACACTTTTTGTTCAATTCGTCCTAATTGGAATATAGTTTCACAGCCTTCTAAATTACCACAACTTTGAAAGATTAGAGATATATTTTCACATTATTACAATGCTTCTAGATCATTTATACCATAAACAAGAGTAGCATTTGCAAGATTCGATCTGAGTTTCGCAGCTTTATGAAACTATCTTTTTTCAACATAATGCCATGATAATTGGATGCTCCGGTCAAGCATCGTTCGCTTCTCCATCTTGTACTTATATAATGTCAGCGGTTCTAGTGAGCTATTCAACGGGCTGTCATATACCCAGTGGCCTGCCCAACAACCACAATCCTTTCCTTTCCTTCACTGCCACTCATTTGTGCGCTCAATAGTTGACCTCATTTTGATAAGACGTTATTCGAGGAAAATGATGGCAAATAGAAAGAAAGAATGGTCCACTCTGAAAGCTAATCTGCTCTATCGCATCCTTGCCCAATCTTTGTTGAGGCTTTTTTGCTCGGTTTGGTCCTGATTTGTCGCCCCTTACCCTCGCATCGCTTGTTTGAGTGTGTTCACGATGATGGTGATTCCACTGCAAGACAACCATTGGGCAGGTCTTCGTAGTCGTGGCCATCGTCGGATTTTCGATGGACACGATAATCGATGTTTACGGGCATTAGGAGTAAAATGTGGTCGATATTATGTGGTTAACAGCAAACTCTCTTAGCAAGAGGACGACCAAGTAGCACTGAAGGGACGATTTCCTTTAACTTTTTTCCTTCAATCTGCTGGAAATGTTGATTTTGCACAATCTAGATTAGATACTGAAGGCAAGTTTGATGCCCTCTGTGAATGGATATTTAATTCGGCTCAGCTTATCATATTTTGTGATAAAAACACAAAGACGGTGCTATGGCCCTGAGAAAATTGCTTTCGGAGATTAATCGCCATTGCGGTAGGTTGGAATGATTTTTTTTCTTTTCCATCGCTTTATAAAAATAAGGAAATATCCATTTTTTTAGCTCTCGGAAGACACACATTGCGATGAGACATTTATTAGGTTCTACGGAAAGTTTTAACCATTAACAAGAATTTATTGACAGCATCCTGAGTGTAGCGCAAGGGAGAGGTATGCTCGGCGTTGTGATGAGCAAATTTTGTGAGTTAGAAATTAGAGTTTTTCTTTATCATCTGCTGCTGCGTTGACTCTCAAGGTAAACAAGATGAGATGGAATGCGATCGTCGTTAAAGTGTCACCTTGGGAATGCTTAAAATATCCTAAAAGGCTGGATAAGAGAGGCAAAAAAGAACGAAACATAATGGTAAAAACTTTGTGCTGAAGGTTATGTAGTTAAAATGCAGAATTTATTAATACATATTTTGCTGCTTCTTTCGTTGAACTCATAAAGATTATGACTTCTAGTAATATTGACAAGATTTTATAGCTTTTGCTAGTAGTGAGAGTGCGTGCGATGTCGTTTATATTCATGGTATATACAACAAAAAGTTATAGAAAAAAGCTTAGTTTAATTTTTAACAATAACTGTAAATCGTACCAGATATAGCCATGTGTTCTATGTGTAATTTGAAAAAATAAATTAAATGAAAAAATAAATTTTCAAAACAAAAGTTCTTCCCTAAACGTACTAAAAAATAAAAAAATAATATATGTTAAATGACATATGCATTTATGTATCAGTTTTTCGTGTTTATCGTTATTCGCATTACATCGAGATTGCTCTCAGTTCGATCGCCATCTACGATGCTATGCGAATAACGACAAATACAAAAAACTCGTTCGTTGCATTAAACCTAAACACTAGTGTTCTTCTTCCAATCCATCCATCCAATAATCAATTATAATAATAATAATAATAATAGCGGATGAATGATGATAAATATTCATATACAGGATTTAACAGCTTATATCACGAATATATTGGGTGGCCATATTACAATGCTTACCATAGTGATAATTTAACAATCTCTAACTTTCATATTGTAAACTAATGGAGAATTTTTAATATTTATAAAATCAAATAAAACTTTCTAGCAGTTATCGTTAATAGCTACTACTTATAAATTACTTACGCAAATCTATTGTTTCGCAATGTGGTGTCCAAAGCATATCTGTAAAAGAAAGCAGAGCTGTTTTCTTATTCTTCTTCTTTGGCGCAATTGCCGTTTTTAATGATGTCTACCTTTGTAGAGTTCACAAGACTTCTTCGTGGATAGTCAGTGCTCGTGCGTGCGAGGGGCCCAGTCTCGGTTTGGATTGGAACGCACGACGTCGAGGTGGTGCCCTGGCTCTCGGGAGACATTTTGCTAACCAGCGTAACCGCTCAGCTGCCGCGGGCCCCCCTCAACTTGTAATCTTGTAAACCTACCGTTTTTTATCATCTGTCAAGCGATCGGTTTACAATCAGCATAGAGATGTTTCTCGGATGTGCGGGCATATCAAAATAGTCCAACTATAATAAGCAAAGCACAGGCGATCGCCCCTTCATAAACCCCAGGGAAAATATCAGGCTGATCCCGTTGGTATGTTTGATTTAAAAACGCTTTTCTTGTGGACATCATCAAAGTAATATTGCAAATAACACACGACATTACCATCAATTTTTTTATTTTTTTGTTTACTTCGTGCAATAGAAAAATGAAATTCATTCAACCTTTTAAATTCTGCAAGCTTGTATTGCAAAAGAACACATTGTTCGACTTAGCGAAGGAGGATATACCCCAGCTCGTATAATCGAAGAAGAAGTATTGAAAAAGTTTTGTTTCTAAATTGAGTGGTCAGTTTTATGTTTTGAGTGTCTTGTTGTACAATACTTTTGTAAGGTAGACACTAAAATACTTATAGTATTTTAAATTTTCTTTCATTTTACCAGCGGATCAATGAAAAAACATTCTAATTTAATTTCAATGTTGAAGATTAGCATCTTGGATGAAGTGTTTAGCCATTTCCAAACTTTTGGCACCTGGTTTGGGTTTGAAGAAATGTTCGTATGAATGCCTACTTTTGTTCCCATTTTGCACATATTTCCTTATCTGTGGAAATGAAAATATTGTACCCACCAATTTATCTTGCTTGCAGTTTCTGGTATGACCAGTAAATGGTATGGCAAAGAAAATGGTATGACCAATAAATATGTGTCGTAAGGTAGACGATTTCATTAGTTCGAAGCTATGGAATAGTAGGAACGGGACTTGTGCGAGGAATTTCCTTCAAGTTGACTTGTTTGAGCTAAACAAAAACTTTTCTAACACTATTCCGAATTGATGTGTGGCGTACCAGTATGACTCGATGGGCTCATCTCAATTATATCTAAAAAACTATGTGGGATAGTTTTTCATTTGTCAGTTCGATTGTTTCTACATATGATATTTTTTGTTGAAGCTTCCAATTTTCAAAAAAATGTTTTTTTAGAGTAATTTAAACTGGTTATGGTCAGAATGTTGAATGATGTTTAGATTGCATTGGGAATGAAACAAACTTATGACTATTAAAGGGTTTTTTAAACTATTCATTACATATCTTTAAGAGCAAAAAAACTTTGTTTGTAAAAAACGAAGTGGCGGATTTAACGGTGCACGGACTGAGCGGCCGCGGGGGGCCCCGTGCTCGCAAGGGTCCCCGAAGCTTCAAGTGGCCTTGTTCTAAAAATTTATACATAAACATACAATATTCTATAGAATAACAGATTTTAAAAGGGCAAATAAAGGGTAATCCATAACGAAATATATAAACCGGTGTATAATCAGAGTTGAAGAGTAACAGAAGATACATGTAGTTTATAGTTTATCAATTGGAAACAAGCATGTATTTGCATGAAAAAAAAAGATTTTTTTAAATATCAAGCATAGGATTAAAATAATGCGATGAAATACTAAAACATATTCAATGCAAGCAATGCGTTTTTGACATATCCTGTATCCTGACATTTTAACTATATCATCTGTCCTTGTACAACGAGGTACGCGTTTAAATTAATATTTCATTGGGATTTTAATGGGAGAAGAAAAATTACATAATTTTCATACTCTAACTATTGAATAAGAATTGTTGAACTAGATTTATAAAATCAAACTTCGAGAGGTCAGACAGAAAACTTATTGATTGTTGAATAAAAGTAATATCTCACATTGATTTTGTTGAAATGAATATAAACAAGATGAAAATTCATCATTTTTTACGGTATTGTTCATTTTACCGCTTAATGCCCCCATGAGTGTGAATCAGCCAATGAAAAAACACAATTCACTTGATTGTAGGGTTTAAACATAATTTTTTTGAATCAATATATAAGTAACGTTACCTCTATCACTTTTTGAAATGATTTGAATTGTCAATTATTCAGTTTTCTGTAACAAATCAATAAGTTTCACCTAGAGTTGTTCTGTGCTTGCACTACTCTGTTCGTTTATAAAGAAAATCATCTTTCCAGCGTTTTTTTGTATCAACTAAAATGTAACGTAATTTACAATTCAATTATCTACTTACAACTCTCGTCTTATGGTTTACACTGGTTCCAGCTCTGAAAAAATCCACCAAGGCTTCTGAACACAAAAATAGCGTAGTTGTTCATTTGTCGTTAGGGAATTTTTTTCTGTGTTGAATTGTTTCGATGCCTCGCTTTCTTTTTCTTTCTGAATTTTTTTTCTTTCCACCGAGATTGTTCACCACCCAGCGAGTGGTTGGATGCAGCGCAAGTCAAACTGTGTCTGCCAGACACAGCCGGTGGTGGGTGGTGGTGGGATCCGACGGCAGGCTGATCTTCCGTTTCGCAGTACGGCGCGGAATTCGAATGTGACTGTTCAAAACACGACACGAAACGTAATAAATTCTTCGCTAAAACTAAATTAAAACTTTGATCGTAATTAGCAGCGCTCGTTAGCAGGCTGGTAGCACTTGAGTTGGAAGCTGCCTTGGGCTGCAATCTTCGGATATCGTGCCGATGCGGACGCCAGCAGGTACTTTCTCCGCCGAGCAATTAATTTAACTGTAAATTTTGGGCCACTATCCGACGGTTGGCTGGATCCGGTGGATATCTAAGAACATGAGTACGTGTAGATGGATTGTACGGCTGTGCTATGGGATGGGTTCGTTAGCATTTGAAGCAAAGAATTGAGAAAATCGTTGGCTGCTTACACGATAGGGAATGCGGCATTCCAAATCCGCATGGTGGCATATCGTACGGCTGGAGGCAGCAGACACGACCGCGCAGACCGCCGAAAAGCAATGAATAATTCTTTAGTGTTTGCATTTATCAAATGTAGCTCGAGAATGAAATCAAAGCACAACGTTTTCGAAATGCTGCGGCTTCTCATTTGCTCCATGGATGTGTAAATCATTTCAAAATGGTTTCTGTATCTGTCCCGTGCAAAAGTGAACATGGGCCTCTAGAGCTAGCTTGGCGCTTTTCAAAACTCGCATAATTACGATGTCAAAATTAATGACCTGTAAAAATGCTATTTTAATTGACGTTTAAATGGAAATGCTTGTCGCTTTGGGCGTTCAAACGATTAATTTGAAGAGAGAAATCGTACAATGTATAAAATAACGAAAAGACTAATTTTGATACGGTCAGATACATTTTAAATGTGTTTCGATTTAAATGATTTACGTTCTCCAGGTATCAGATGTTTCTTGTTCATTTCAGTTTAACATATCTTTTTAAACATAAAATCGTTATTCTTGTTATTGCTACAAGCCTCACATTTGTAAATTATTGCAGTTTTATTTAGACTGTTTTTTTTTCAAAACATAGGCGTGGGTTTCTTATCTCGACGCACTTCGAACAATCCTATGATGGAACATAAAAATTCATTTATTAAAGGGATATGTCACCAACTGCGGCTTAAGGTTTCTTGCATTCGCATTCATATTGAGCTGACGCACGTGTTTTTCTGCGTTCAGTACATAACACGAACTAGAGGAAGATTTACGAGCCCACCTCGAGCGTTGTCGACACGTTGGAAAATGTCAAGTTCCCTACCTTCAGCTAAGATTCGCACGTTTCCTTTTTGTTGCCTCTCCTGTTGTTCCTTGTGGATTTCTTGTTGCTTCCGAATGTCCCAACTCACGTTGAGCGTGGGAGGTGTTTTTCGTTTTTACCCTACCGGTAAAGGTCATGCCATACTGTACCTTATCTTTACTGGAAGGATTTGTACTGTGTTGGGAGGAAGGGTATCATGCGAAGTTTGCTGCGATGTGGAGATGGAAGATTTGTGGGGCTATTTCCGGTAATTTATCGGTGTTCGTTTTATTAGATACAAGCAAATTTATGTAACCTAGGGTACGTGCGTAGTGCTTAAATTATATCGGAGACTTTTTGGATTGATAGCGTATTCAAATCATGCCGAAAGAATGATGTTTTAATTTCTAGTGTTTTTGAGCGAATTTGTGTTATTTTGTGATTCATTACTAGCGATGGTTAACGAATAGAATAAACCAAAGAACGTCGCTGGTCATGCCTGCTCCATTAGGAGCTAGACTTTGAGTACATTCAATGTTCTCGTACAAAGGAGAGCCCGATCTCGATTCGGATTCGAACCCACGTCGTCAATGTGGTGTCCCGACCCTCGTGAGCAGATTTTCTAACCGGCGCAACCGCTCGGCTGTCGCGGACCCCAGAGGATCAAAGAGATTATTATTATCCTTTTGTAGCCGGCTAGGTTTACAATTCACAGAGTTTAATTTTTAAAATAGAGTAAAAGTAAAGGAAAAAGTAAAAAATTGGAAATACTTTCTAGAATTCAACGCGTCTGTCAAACGGTCTCGAGTAAAGCACGATTTTTTATTGGATTAATTGTAGAGCCAACCAAATAAACATACAAACAATTATTAGCATCATATTAAGAAGTTTTAGTTTTCAACCATGATGAATTGCTCACAGTGAAAAAAATAGAGGAATCCGTTCCGAAAGTATTATTGTGACAAATTTTTACCGAACCTTAAAGTAATTATAAGAAGATACCATGCCTTTGGCTTGGAATCGAACCCATGTCGATAAGGGCCGTGTTACAACTATCGTGCATACGCGCGTGCGTATTTCTTATTCAACCATTCACATTATCTCTATATATATAATTCTTGTGTCACAGTGTTAGTGTTCAAACTCCTCCTAAACGACTGAACCATTTAAATTCAAACTTTGCACACACGTTCCTTAGGTATGAGAATAGGTTTTTAACTAGGGTAAGTGCACCCATAGTGGATCTAGTGTTGCTATAAAATATAATGGTAAGAGAGCAAATATATCGAATGAAAACCCTTCGGTTTGTTTGCCATAGTACGTTGGCTTGTTTAAGAGAAATAAATAAATTATTCAATATTCATATTTTTGATTTCTTTATGGCTTAGTATGTCATTAAGATTCCGGGCAATATTACTTTTTTTTTTATGTGGCACGACATCCCCTAGTGGGACAAGGCCTCTCTTCGAAGAGAGTTTGTGTGACCGAAAGACGGTATATTATAGATCGGTGGTCAGCCGTTCGTAATACCGGGGGATGCCAGACTCGAGATTCGATCCCACACCTGTGGTGTGGTGTTTCCTCACGCTACCGCTGCGCCATGGGCACCCCCACAATATTACTTAAGAACAGGAAAAAAGTGGCATTGTTTCTGTGTTTCTATTTACCAAAATCGTTACTTTTGATCGTTCAATACAACATCAAAACATGTACGGACGTTTCGTGGTACATATATTAATCAAACAAAATTATAGTTTTGTCCGTGTGGAATTGAAGAACATCGTGTTAGTGTGTTGATGAATATATCCTAGGTGGGTGGTTTCTATGATACTCCCGTCTTTCGAAGGAAGAACAATGACTCGTCAAAGGCGATTCGTTGGATACAATGACAATTGCTTGTGAAGTGTCTATCCCTGGCGGTGTTATGTGTCTCTGCATGAGGCTATACTGCTCCCTTCGATTGTCACTTTGCAAGCAAGGACCAGCGGGTTTCGATCATTTTTCATTCCCACCGCGAGACAGCCTTAAAACCGGAAACAAGCGCTACAGCATTCGTCAACGTGGTGGCAAATAGAGCTCTCGAGACATGAATCGTTATTTTCCCCACGCCTAGGGAGAGCATTTTTTACTGTTGTTCCTGTAGCGATTCGAAACAAGAATGAAAGCGTGACAATACATTTCCCTAAGGCCGTTGTTTTGTTGTTACTGTTAAAGCGTGAAGGAATTGTCACTGGTGGAAAAGATTTAGCCGCCAAGTTCGTCACAGTGGCGCAATTGATTTTGAATATGGAAATCGACTAAACATGGCAGATTCTTTCCGAACCAACTACTGAAATTGCAAATGCTACAACCAAATACAGTTGGCGGTTGCTTTCGTTGGAATTATATCGCGTTCAAACTCATGACTCTGACAATTGGTGCAGGAGCTTAATAAAAAAAATTCATCGTTTGATGGATAGATCTTTATGGCGCAAAACAAATTTGAATAACAGTTCCATGTGAAACGGTCAGTTAATTAACTTTCAACATGGCATTGAAATGATTTAACAATGATTTATTTGGTTGGCATTACAATAAGCTACGTGCTTTTTTCGAGTGTTAATAAAATATAATAATAATAATTAATAATAATTTTTATTTTTATGGCCCAAAACGTTAGGTATTTGCCAGTTTTGTTAATAGAGGACAAAAAAGGGGAATAATTCAACGCATGAAAATACACGTTTCATTAGATGTATTTCTAAGAAACCACTACCTTTTCAGCGAGGGTTTTCAATTACATGGATACAAAGACTCATCAGTATAAATGACTGCATAGGGACTATTCAACCACTCGGTTAGTTATTTAGGCTTACTCTCGTTTCTTCTACAATGCCGATTTCTCTGAACAGAACGTGGGGTTTCTTTGGTTTACGTCTAATTAATTACCTCGACAACGAACAAGCAAAGGGAATAACGGGGGTGAAAACGATAGCATAAATTCCCACTTGAGTCTCTTTGATTAATTATTATCAATTTAATTAGTATCTTTGGTTATAAATATTGACTTATTTGATTGCACTTCACTTATATGTATAAAACAGCTAGACAAACAGCGTAGGTAGCTTCAATTGCAATTTTTTTTAACTCGAATGTATAAACTATACTGTTGAAATAGGTAATTAACATAGGTAAACCCCACTCCTCGCAACCTAGGCTAAGCAACATAAGTTATCCCATTGAAAGGGTTATTAATAATATGAAGTGTTGACTTTATGAGGAACAATATTGTAGTGGAACTAATAAAACAGTGTATTTGCTTCCCATTTCCCAACTTGGAATAGTTTTGTACATTTCATTAGTAGATTCGACAGAACTATAAATGTTGTTAAAAAAGAAGACATTTTTGTAACTAAAAAATGCTTTAGAATCGATTAGTCCCTATTTTTGAAATGTTTTTTACATAAACCGAATCTGCTTTATTGCATTAAAACGATATGTTGTTGATGAAAATAGCCATTTATAAAACAGATTACGGATTTTGTTGAGTACACCTTTTGTACAACAAATACAGTTAAAATTTTATTATTTTATCTTATTATTTTTTACCGTGTATTTTAATGCAGTGGTGAAATTTTAATCTCCTCCATAAGATACTATAGGGGTTATCTTTTCACTGTTTACTGTGACTATGTCATTTTAACGCACTCACATAATCTATGTTAGGATAAATATAACATTAAAGGTAAAGTTTATGTATCGAACTGCTCATGTTCGCAGGACACTTACGGCAAATAATGTGTCTCGGTGCACAGAACCGAATCGCGTCCAGTCAAGTTGTTTACATAATTCATGACCAATTGATTTGTGTATGTTGGGTGTGGATGCTGCACACAAGTATGCAGTCCAGCAAAAGTGAATGGGGGGCTACAACATTAATGGACACATGTACAAACCGTTTTCATGTGAATCCTGATTCACGATCCCACGATTAGGTCCAGGATTCAACCCTTGGATGTTTATTAAAAATTCTATTCATATTAATGAATCAAGGGTAATGAACCGTGCGTTGATTTAGTTTTAAAGTTATGTTTACATAATTAAGACAAATTCGAACAACCTACCAATGTTAATAATGTAAAGCTGGACAATGGCCTCTAATGATAATAATGACATTTAAAACAAGACACGCCAGGGACCATATTTTGGCCCATGCATGTAATTTTGACTCCATGGAAAGGAAATCAACTATCTCACTGATTAGAAATAAAATTTTAAATTGTTGATATTTATTCAATTTAGTCAAATGCCAAGTGAGGAAACGATTGTACCAGTATTTTTCGAGGCAATCTTTAAAATCTACGACGCTGTGAAATTATTGGCCATTTATGTTGTAGGCGTATAATTCGCCCTACATCGAAATATACGAAACCACTGAGTGAAACATTCTTAAATAATAGTTTTTAGCAAATTCTATTTTCAATTTTAGAATTCAAAAAAAAATTTTTTTTTTCTTAATATGAAAAGGAGTCAAAATAGAACCAAGGAAATCTGGTTGGGCTGACACGAAATTCATATGGATTTTGACACTGACAGCCGATTTTCAAAGGATTTCTAGACGAAAATACGATCATTGTGCTTAAAAATGGATTTTGAAAAATCAACCTGAGCTTTAATCTCACTAATTAAACAATGGTAAAGGTCAAAAACAGTTTAAAATCGGTTAAACGAATATTTGAACCGTAAAAAAAAGTTTTTTTGGAGCTTGAATACTCAAATAAGCACTAGTACACAGGGAAAGCCAAAATATCGATAAAAGTATGTTCGAAAACTAATATTTAATGCAATTGCTTTTCCAGTCAAAACAACCCAAAAACTCAAAAATGAGAAATTTGTTGGATGCTTAGAAAGCTTTTCTACATAAGCATACCAAATTATTCGTAATATGATCGATGGAATTAGTGCAAAGATTTTTTGTTGTGGTGACCCTTTACTATGTTTGCAAAAGTTGCTTTTTCTCTAGTTCATGTAGTATGCGATTTGACTTTACTTACTTATGACTCCAAATCATTATATCACTTTTAATAAAGAAACATGTATAACTTTAACACTGTCCAAAATATCTATGCAACGTTTGTTGAAATTTTTTGCAAATATATTCGAATGTTGGCATACTACACGTAATATGTTGTGCAAGATGTAAAGACACTCGGATTTTACTTTAAGACGCTGGCAAGAAATAGATGTTATCCTGCGCTGAGTGTAAAGTTTGTTGCCATTTGGTACTATGATAAGGGTGAGCCATAAATCACCGTTAAACATTCAAAACCCCGATACATCGGGTCCTGCATGTTCGGGGTGTGGCGTGAGCAAACAAACCTCGCACCGTACATTTCCATTTTTAAAAGCAGTCGCTAGGCCTATCGTGAAGCTTGTATTGCCACACTACACACCTGGTAGCTAAAATGCGTTGAACCATGTTTCTCAAATGGGAAACCAACAAATCCTTAAAACAGCACGTCGAAAACGTATAGTACGGAAACTACCTGACAAAGCTGCCCATAAATCTTTTCTTATGTTTGTTGAATGTTTCTGGCTGCTGGTGGATCATTCTTTTAATGTTGCCTGGGTTTGGGTGGGCTTGTTTACGGGCCTGTACACAGGGGGAATCAAATCGTTTACTTTACCGCTAGCCAGAACCGACCGTCTTAACAAGAATTATGACTAATTCGTCTCTAGCGGTTGTGTTATGCTCCTACAGTTAAACTACCATGTTTTTGAGCTGGTCAATGACTCTTTTATATTTCTTAGAATCAACCATTTATCACTCTAACGCTATATATAAAAAAACCATAATAAAATATGAAAAAGGTTCGATAAGCTGGTTGTATAACCCATTTTCAGACTTTTTACAAATTATTACAAATTTCAATGATTTACATGAAAATAAATATTTATAAGTGTTCTGGTTGCTTCGACATTTATTTTTTAATCAACACTTACGTGATTTTGGTAACGGTGCATAAGATAGCACAAGAAAAGCAAACACTCACAAACGCACTAACAGAAAAAAACGAAACAGGCGCAAGGATTACGTGTAAACATGATATGCGCTACCGCCTTCTCACCTCTGTAGCCTTAAGGGACCCGTTGAGAAGGAAAGCAAAGATGCTAGTTGTGGGGATTGCCCCAGGACCTCCAGTGACACTGGATGATGACATAAGGATAATACTGTGAGCGAGCGTCATCGACAATAAGAGACTGCCGTAAACTTTTTTTCGACGTGATTTAGTACTTTACTGTGCCGATGCTAACGCAAGCAGCAAACGGCTATTCAGCGGACTCGAGGAAGAAAATGCTTCTGTTTACTCGGGGTTGGATTCGAGATGGAGATCTCATAAATCATAGGACATCGACTTGAAGTAGTCTAACGGTAAAGAAATGAAAAAAAAAAATGAAACTTGTCCCGATAAAAGTGCTACAGCATCTAGCCTTCTAGCTCCTCGAACCCACTCGTTTGGAACTATGGTTGATGTCGTAAGTAGACATTTGATCGCGAAAGGCCAAACTCTTCGAAAACAGAAGGGAAACTAGAGTCATTTGATACGCTTCTTTTTGACAGTTAAGTACTGATAGATGGTCGAAGGTGAGGCCCAGTTGCCTTAGAAACACCGTTTTTTTTTGTAGCATTGTAATCGGATGGCTATAATGATGATAGGATGTTACAGTAAATTCAAAGGGTTCGTTCCTGTTGGAATCATTTATATTCGTAGAGGAACGTAGTAAAAAAGTAGTGTCACAGCAGAACAGAACAGCAATACCGACAGAATATTTAATTTTAAATTTCAAAGTTAACAACTTCCTTCTAAGATCAAACGGGCTAATTTCAGCTGTAGGAAACCGTTTCTAAGAATCGAGACCTGTACATAATTATAAAACCCGGTGAAAACAATATCCTTCGTGATCGATAATGAAGTTGAAAGTGAAACTCGTAACTTTAAATAACAAATAATTTACCCTTACCGCAAGCTTCATGATTTAAGATTGTGTTCGTATCCGATGTGGCATTGTTGACAGCTATTCACGCCTCTTTCCTAACTCAACGAAAAAAGACTATGGCTTGAACTCTAGCGCTTGACTTGGCTGCGCTGTGTCAAGTGCGTACGCATTCCGGAAGTAGCCGCGTGTTGATGGAGGTCCCGGACGTTTGGCGTTCGACGTCTCGCACGGAGCGGAGCTTGATTGAAAAACTTTTTTCATTATTATTTGCGCCCTATCGATTTCGATGGTCTTTGGTGGGAGCGACGAGACTGTAGTGAATGTTGTGCAAGCGACCGAGTAAAATGTGCGAAGTGGTTGGCAATGAACACAGGCCGGAAGGGGATAGAATATTAATGCAATACTCTTGGGGGAAAGAACAATCGGTAAGTATTTTGACGGTCAGGGGATTTTTCGACAGTCTGGTCCTGTATATATTTTCTTAATGCTGTAAGGATATCGAAATAAATGAAACTGTAAGGTAAACAAATTGTTATCGAAACCTTTACCAGTGCAAACTGGAAAGAATGACTCTCAAGGTGAGCTTATCTATACAGGTGGGTTACACACTGATGAGTTAGAGTGGTCGATCGCAGGCCGACCATGTTCATTTAAGCTTTTCTGTTTCGAAAAATCTTCAAATGAAGCGCAAGCAAAATTACCCGAACTCAATCGACCGGTGAAACGCGGGGGGTTTGAGCACGTTCCTGCGATTGGCAACGTGAATCGAAGCACGGAGCAAAAAGTAGGCTAATCCGAATCGGCACGAAACACGAGGATTAGGATCTGGTGAAACTGGTTGGCCTGTAATTTGGGATCACGTTGTCGCATGATAAAACGTGGAAGATCTGCCAGCCAAGTCGTACAAACATGGTTGCGGAAAACTGTTTATTTTTTCAGGCAACTTCGGTCCTATGAAATAATAATTGACGGTTGATTCGCATGTAACAACAAGTGATAAGCTGACCCAATGTAATGCCTCGAATTTATCCATTGCTGAGGTATAAGAAAGAAAACTATGTTTGTGCAACTCGTCCTTCAATGATTTTGGATTGTAAGTTTAGTAGTGCAAATTGTATCAAACGTTCAAACAAGATGAATTATCAACTTGTTACTGCTTGCCACCATTGATGCGTTTTCTACTAATGCTAGTAATTTGTTTCCATTGACAGTAGACCAGTAACACTCCAGTTCAGCGTTCCAATGGTAGAGTTATAGAAAACTTGTCCCACGCTTAATGCTTACTATACATCAATCGTCGAGATTGTGTAGAAATACTGGAGAAAAAATGAAAAATTGCCTGCACAATTCCATCATTACGCCCATTAAGCCTCGTTTCAAGGACGAACAGTCGTTTGTAGGGCGTGGGTCGAGTTGGTTCATAATTCTTCGATTACCAACGTTCACAACGTTTTGGCGAGCAATACTAGTCTACGGCTTTCTTTTCTCCCGTTTTGATTGATGGCCGCAAGCGTTCACAAGAAATGGCAACGTCAGCGAAAACTTTTAGCAGTTAATTAGCTGTAGCAGGGCTTCCGCTTTTCGCCACCCAAGAGTTATTACTTAGCATTCTGCTGGCTTATTGCTGAAGCCCGATATTGGGGTCAATTTTTATGTTTCAGAGTTTGTTCAGCACCACCTTTTTTCCGAGAAGGCTCCTTCGTTATTTGTTACGGTAATTTTGTACGGTCTTTGCTCATCGCCGACTGCTGCGGGACGAAAGGATTGGGTAAGTTAAATGTAAATATTTAGCAGCTTTTGCATTTCCATCCATCCAACCTACGTCACTCGGCACGAATGGGTTATCAGCATCCTTCTGCATACTACTCTCCACTAGCCCTCTGCCATCGGTTGACTTCACCATGCGTTGGTGTTCCATTTTCTTCTCTGCTCCGGTTTAGCGGAGTCTCTGTGCCATTGCACCGTGAATTGTAGATGCCTTGTGTGGACGACAGTGTGAAAAATGGCCGAAGGTTTCCGATGTACAGTTTCAACTGTATATTGCGCCCATTCAGCTTCCGGTCTTCCATTTCCTGGGCTGCCAGCAGTTGCTTCCGTCTTGCGCTAATTGGATGTCACAGTCGGTTTTCCGGGTGATAACAAATGAATACAATTAGCAAATCTGCGCGATAACCACGAAGCGCACCGGGAACACCGTGACAGATGATGCCTGGACGAGCAACCCGTTGTTGCCGCCGTTGTTCGGTGTCGGTGCTTGGTTCCGTTACGGTTTGAAAACGGAAATGGCAACAATTAGCGAAATTGTCACCAACCGGAGTAAAAGAATGAAATCAATTTCTTAACCCTTCTCGCAAAAATATGATTGCAGCTTTGGGTCGTACAAGACGTTGTAGTATTTTATTGAAGACTTATCAATAAAATTACTAAACTAATTCTAAATTTTAACAGCTTTGAATGAAGATAACAGGTAGTTGCAAATCAATTTCATTGCAAGTTCTTCTTTTTCTTCTTGGCGTAACGACCTCTTGGTCATGGCTGCCCGTTAAGGGCTTACGAGACTTGTTTCGCTGTTGTACGTGGATAGTCACTCCTCTCGTACAGGGGAGGGTTCGGTCTTTGTTGGGATTTGAACCCACGCCGTCGAGTTGGTGAGCCCTGGCGCTCATGGGCCGATTTTCTAACCGGCGCTACCGCTCGGTTGTCGCGGACCCCCGCAAGTTGTTGTATTCTATTTACAATATGTAACGATGTGCCGATTTCGAATTTTCATTCAAAAAACTCAATTTGTTATGAAAAAAAGGTTCAAAATTGACCTTTACGATTGAAACCAAAGCAAATTTATCTAGCAGTTCTCATCTCACAAGACAAAAGAGAACACTAATGTAAGGAATCATGGAACATCATCTAAACGGGAAAAGTTTGGAGAAAGTTCTTTAATATGCAAATTATATTATTTACAATTTACGGCGTAATTTCTCATCTTAACAATATAGAATTAGTTTTGATCGCTCATATTTTTCAAAACTTTTATTCCCGATATTGTTTCGTTTCGTTAAATTGACTGCTCTTCAGCATTTTGGTATGGTTTCAGAACAATGTACTGCAAGACAATGTGTTTAACTAAAATTTTCACAATTCATCAGGAAAATGAACGCAAAAAATATGATGTTTAAACCATTCATTTGTACCTCTGCATAATCAGGTAACTTATACATGGTTGTTCAAAGCGTTAGGGTTGAAGATGTGCTTGTTTGATATTTTTGTAAAGTTATGCCCTCTTGTTGATAAAACCGGTTAAGAACAGTATAGTCTAAACCAATGAAGTAAACATTCTCCATTGAGCTTGTTTGGGTGGAGCAAATGTCGACTTTCATCAGCTTTTCGTTGAGTGATGAAAAAAGTTTTTCAATTTACCACGAACCGTTTTTGAAGGTAGGTTTTGAAAAACTGACGGCAACTCACGGTTTGACATGGGATCGGTAGCACGCAATTTTGTTCGATGACAGTTCGGAAAAGCACGGTCACTTGGCGCAAGTGTGATGATGGACGGTACACAGGACCTACTGCTTCTTCTACAGATTGGTTTTTGTGTATGGACGGAACCGATCCAAAGACGTCCATCGCCAGAAGTTATGAGCAGGAGTCGTTTGCGTTTGTCGCCTATGAATAGCTTGTGCCAAAACGGTGCCTGGCACAGAGCTCGTTTTAAGTTGGGTTTCGCTTATGCATGGGTGAATCGCAGGGGATGGTGACTGTGATGGACGTCGTCATTCAAGCTGAGTGCCAAAAAAATGTAAAAAAGTGATGCCAACAACACACGCCTTATCGACGCGTTGACTGAGGCTGAAATTTGTTTGTAGTGCTCTGACGTTGAAGTGTTTGCCACTGCTCCGGCTTAGTTTTGATCCCGTTGGCCGGCTTTACCAGCTTTACCAAACAGTTCCAGCCCTAGCAAAACGAAATCGGCTCGATATTTTACGTGCCAAGGACGGAGGGAAAATGATCGAGGTTTGTTTTGTTTTGATAGAATTAGTGCCTATAGAAGGGAAGTGTGTGAACAAAAAAAGCCACACCCAGGGAGATTACTGAAAGTCACAGGTTGTTAAGCTTTTGTGTAAATGAATCTACTGTAACATGGTTAGCGCGCACAACTCGACGGTAAAAAGGGTTGCCTCGTCAAACATTGGGTTTCAACCTTACCAGTAATGGGAGAAGCTTCATCAAAACGGTACTTCTGGGCACCGTTTTAACAATAAAAACGAGCGTCATTAATTTCTCGTTAGTGTACGACGTTCCACTCCGTTGAAGATATCCTTTTTTATTAAGATTATTTCCATTGTATATACAAGGGCAGTTTACCGCTTACTTTACCGATTGATCTTTTTCTGTCTAAACTGAAGTTCATTGCAAATAAGAATGCCGTTAAGTTCAATAATGAATGAAATTGTATAATGTTAGTTATACCTTTAAAGTTCATCTTATCAATCAATAATAACACAAACAAAAATATGATTGCAAATATGATTGCATTTGATACAGTTATCCTGTATGAGTTAGACGTTCGGAGGAACACTTTTACATTGACAGGATTTGTGTTTACATAATTTTGATATTTTATTATTTTTTAAGTAAATTTTATCTAAAAAGTTATTTATTTCTGAATTTTTAGTTTACTTTATATTGATCCCATCTTTTACTCGCTTACAAATATTTATATTAGTAGCCAACACCAGAACGGGTCCAGGAAAAGCAGCAAGTTCCGTAAACATAGTGAGGGCATGCTGACCGACAAACATAGTGATATGACGACGAAACCTAAGGCGGAACGAATAAAGATTTATCAGGTTTTCAACGACAAACCAAAACCAAAGCCAACAATTCTTTAAGCGTCGAGACGTGAGACCGGCAGAATGGTTGATGTTAGAAATGCAAAGTGTGAGGAGCCACGTGTCCGTTCAGATTCATTCTTTATTGTGACTCCTGTGTGGTTTACGAGCATAAGTTGACCAGTAGAAATCAGGCACCAGTGAAAAATGCATCGTTTTTTTAAAGTCACCCTCTTCAGGTTGTTTTCAGTACTTTGGTGAGGTAGATGATTGTTAGCAAGCTCATGCCGGTGTAAGGTTAAATTGATTGAGTTTCTTTCTTTTACTAGGTTTTATTGCAAACACTTGCATTTGTGCCTTGACGTTTGAATGGCTTTGCAGCATATTCTATGCCGGACGAAGATTCTAGGACGAATATTCCAATATTCAATAGGATTCCGATGTTAGTCCAATATCGCAAACTCATTCAATTGCATATATTGAACTAGCAAACGAGTCGCTTATGGTTTGCTTATGGTCCTTTGTGCATGCCTTTAACTTTGTTTGGTATTGTGTGCAGCTTATGGATGCACGAGTTTGTGTGTTTATGTGCTTTTAGATGGCATTTTGTGTTATGCAAAAATATTATAGAAAACAAAAAAGAGATTTTTTCTTTTCAAAATTCGTTGTCACTTAGATATAGATGGCACATGTACAAAAAATTACCTTTATCGCAAACTTGTGCATTCTAACCACTTGTACGAATTATCATTTATGGTGTGTTTTGAGATAACAATTGTATTCAATTGAGCTCTGCTCTGCAACGTGTCTTGTTATAACCTAAACAACCCATGAACGATCGTCGATACTTGTTGTTCCGGTGTGCCTGAGCCACTTTACGCACCGGCACTCGAAGGTATAGGTTCCATTTTCATTAGCCAAAAAACAAACTACAAGCAAGTTTATGCTGTATGCAATTACCCCTCCAAAACCACATCGTGCCTCACGTACCCCCTGCGCCGGAGCGGTATGTGGCCTTCCCAGTGAAGCGATGTGCGAAGGAGTGCTTTTCAGTGTTCGGCGAGTTGCCGGCGTGTTGTCGGCTGTTGCTTCGGTAATTTATGCAAAACTTGCTAGAACTATCATCAACATCATCGTCAACTGCAGCACCTTTTCCAAGGCAGTAACCGCGCATCCCGCCTTCACCGGTCGCTAGGCGGTTTTGCGAGATCGAGGAGAGCAGCCAGTCGCCTCATTTCGCGGTATTTCCAAATGGCACGAACCGGAAGACATTCCCAAGAGCGGCACAACATACGATAAAAAGAAAAGAAAACACCAAAGGAACGGTAGCGCTGGCGGCTCCAATTCATAGGGACACTTTCTCTCAACCTGGGAGCTCCGTTGCGGTTTGTTCTCCCACGGGTCTAGATGCGCAAGCCGGGGTTGGGGCATGGAGCATATGATAAAAATATGCTAATTTAATTCATTTTCCACTCAGCCGTAAACCTTTCGCACGGCACTGCCGTTTCGGTATCGAACGTCGTTTGTCGTTTTGGGTGATTCGTTTCGTTTTGCTTTTATTTCTCGTTTTCATTTTCTATAGATTTGCTTCCCTGCTACTTGTGTGGTTTTTTGAGATGAACATTGCTTTTTGCATACTCATTTAAATGCATGAGCGGATCGAAATCATCTTTAAATTGCTCGTCATTTTACCGCACAGATGTGAAAAGGTTTTATTTGTGTTTTCATTGCGCTTTTTTTATAAAACTAGTCTGATTTGTCTTTTTGCTCAGATAAAATTTTTAATCGTGTTTGAACTATTTTTCCTAGTGTTTGCTATGATCTCTGCTCTGAAAACAAAATCAAAAGCAATATAATAAAATTTGGTTATTTGTTGACAAATTTTACTAAGTTTGAACCTATTTTTTCGTCTGCTCTTGAGTCAAATATTTCAATTTAATCTAATCCCATGTTCAATAAATTGAGATTTTATAGTCATAAATTCAATTTTCTTTGCATGGTAGCTTCGCATACCATAAGAATTCAAATTTTTATGTTTTTCGTTTGCCTTTGAGGTACGTTTTCTCGAAATGCATTTCGGAAGTAAGCCACCGCCATCAAAGCCGAATATATTTTGCCATAAATTCTACCCAAATCCCACCAAACTAACAGCACCATTATTTCCAACCGGCAGCGCCGGAAGGTAAAGTATCCATAACTTCCTTACGATTTTCACTTACCGAAACGGCCAGCTCTGGACGGGCTGCTTGCACCCGAACAGGACTGGGGGAGCTGTCTTTATTTCCATAGCCTTCCATTCGACTGGCCGTTTCCGGCTGACCCTTTGCGCCATTCGAAAGCCCATCAGCCCGGAAGCTTAAAGGCAGGTGTCCGGAAGGAATGTATGCAATTTTTCTGCAATGCTTTTAGGACACATAATAATCCAGTTCCCATTACCACTGGTGATTGTGAGAAAGCAGCATGTTCAGCGGTACCCGAACCTGGAACCACGACACGAAGGGAGTGCCTGAAGGATGGGACCTCTGTCGAGCGCGAAGGAGGTCGTTATAAATTGCGCTTCATTTGGTGGACTTTATGTGGGCATCCTCCCCAGTGGCGGCATGGATTGCGGGCAAGGACGAGCCGAAAATAACGGGCAGATAATCAAGACACACCGGGGCATCGTTCGCAGGTAATATTTTAACTCCACAGTTGGATCTTGTTCGGTGCTGTTCCGACAATGTTGGAGTTATCGCACCATCGGCGGAAGCTGTACGTTTTCGGAAACGGTATACCGGACCCGTGCAGTGATATGGATGCTTACAAGGTGATGGGAACACTGCGCGGAGTACGGCTGACTGGCAGAGCAATGGGGAAAAGTTTCATCAGTTGAAACTAATGGAGTTTGTGCGGTAGCAAATAAAGAGCGAATTTTGGATGAATTACATACCGATGACCGCAGATACCAGTCTATTAAGACATGCTTGAACCGGTTCTTTATTTACTGTGTACTACAGTATTGAAAATATGTTTTTGGGTATACAACACATGCAACTTTATCGAGCATTAATATTATGTAATCTGTGCCATCAGAAGACACTTTTTAAAATAATCGTATACTAAGCGATAATATGCAGATATTATATCATTCGCTTTAGCTATCGAAAGCATGTAACGACCATACTAAAATGGCCATAAACTTATGCAGGGAAACTCGTTCCGACCTTCGTGCAAAAAGCTTTTACGAATAATAATACATTCTCATTACGATCAATCTCGCCCGTTCGGTTAATGTTGTCTACCGATTGTCGTTCGGGTCGAAATTAATTCTTACCGAATTAATTAAGCCATGTATCACCATCACGTTGAGGCAGATTAACCATAGCGCACCATTGTGCAATCAGTATTCGTTTCCCCCTGTCCTTGCCGGATTCTATTGACCAGAGGAATACACGCGAATCTATGGAGCACCGTGGAAGTGGTTATAAACAAAAGCTGGGATGGATAGTACGAAGGGTAGAAGAGGAGAAATTTTATCGCCTACCGTACCACATTGGAAATGATTTTGTATGTTGGTGAGAAATTATGCGTAGAAACGCCGTATAACAATGCTGCGGATAAAATCATTATCACATATTTGTTTAGCATGAACGAATCAGGTTTTTTTTAAAACACATTTAAACACATTTCAAATTGGATATTTTAAATGGTTGGGTTTTAGTTGAAGGTTGGTTTTGTTAATCAAATATAATTTTGCTAATTTTGTAATTAAAAATACAATTTTGTTAAAATGTGAATTGAGAGTAACGTTTGCATTAAAAAAATTAGATAACTTTCAACAACTTTTCATGCAAAAACGGAATACGCTAGCAACTGTCTGTTAAGAGCAAAATAAAGAGTAGCATTTCTTTCAAATATCGAACAAGTTTGACAACTGTATCATTTAAATTGAATCCGCCGTGGTCAAAATAATAAACCATTTGATTGTGTGTTAAAACATTCAGTTTATCGCGGACCACTTGACCAAAGATTATTTAAAGCCAGACGGCGGCAAGTGGTAAAAAACGCTGCTACTTTATGTTGCTTTTGAAGCTTGCTACAATGTAATCAAATTGTTTTGAGGTTCCATAACTCCCATAAAACGCCATACCGTGATTGAAAACCAAGAATAATTTACACTAAGCCGCTGTTCTTTCTGTCAAGACTTCCGGCGTATGGAGGAGTGTATAGTGTGCAGTGTCTTCCGTAATTAAGCAACTTTATCAGAAAACATCGTAAAGAGTATGATTCAGTGGTTTGGACATACCTTGCCACTGTAAATTAGACGCAAAGAGAATCGGAAGAGTTGAACGGGTCAAATATAAATGAAATATTTCACACTACTAACCTTTCTTACGCCTCTCAACTACAACCTATCGAAAAACACATTTACAGAACTTAAATGCAGGATCCATTCCCACATTTTTAAGTACAAACGGAGTAGTATTTTGTCATGAAAGACATACAACAACTGAAAAACATCTTTACACGATTGATTTTACGGCTATAGCTAAAGTTTCGCCCAAGGACCGTAAGACCGCTTTACTGGCCGTCGAAATATTTGTTGAAAGTACTTAAAATATGTAACTTTACAATTAAACTTACTTCATTCAATGAATCTAATTGAGATGAGTTATTGTAAAGTTGACTTTTTTCTTATCTTCGATGAAAGTTTGTCTATTTTTTTTAGTGCTAACGTTCCGACCAGCAATACAAGACACTAGAATGTGGAAACACACTGTCAAATCTAATATGATATTATTTCTGGATGTCCAATTTTTTTATCTTATTACAATGCCTTTTCACCAAGTAACTGGATATGCAACTATTAACTACTGTATGGTTTAACAATCCATTTTCCAAATTCATCATTCATAAGTACTAGGAGAATATCGCGGTAGAAGCTGCGTTCAACACTCAACACGCCTGTCATATTCCATTGGTTTCGGAGCCTATGAAATCTCATAAAACAAACATACGCATGCATCGCGACTAGCACTTATGTACGAAGTGCGGCCTCTGCTCCTAGTTTTCCGTGCCAGTGGACTATAATCACAAATTACGGGAGCCCATTTCGATGCCACAGCAGTTTGTTCAACGTGCGGTGGTTTGTTGCAAACTTCTGCTCTTACAGGCCATATTCTGAACATGGATACCGTGGAGAGCCGCGTTCTGTAGTGGACCAGCTATGCTGATACGTTAGAAGTAGAAACCTTCCTTCCCAGTCAACCGCATCAACTCTTGGTCAGCGTTTGACCACAAATATGGTGGAAATAATATTTACACAACCAAACCTCGCACATCGAACCTCTTTTTGGTTTCCCTCCCAGCTGTACAGTTTTTCCCTACTTCGGTTAGGGCAACGTTTCGTGATGTGCAACTATTTAGTTTCCACAGAACCCACTCGACATTTAATTGGCTAGTCGTTGGGTTTTCGAACATAGCTTCAGGCTGTCATTTATATTGATAGATCATGCTAAACAAGAAGAATTGCAACCCAAAATTGCAAAGAAAGTGGAAACGTATTCTACATAATTTAAAACAATTAGAAACATTTTAAACCTTATTAAAAACATTTTCTTGCAGTTGTATGTATAAAAAAATATCTAAGATATTAGTATTAACATATAAAATTAACACTAAAAACTCGTGTGTTATATTTTTAATAGCATTCAACTAAAGGTAGCATTGCCGTGGAAACTACGAGAAAATTAAAATCAATACGAAACCATGGTCTATTGGAAAATCCACAGATTATTTCATCACATCGGATTTAACACCTAGTTGTCCGCACGATTAATAATATTCAAAACGTTTTATCGCCACAGCAGCAACGTGTTGTCAGCTAGTTTTCGTGCTTTATTTTTTCCCATTAGCGGACTAGCGAGCAAGCCCCACTCTAAAATATAACAAATCATCAAAATATGAACGTTAAAATATAAATTTAACGTTTTATTAACAATCAATTACATGCATAGCTAATTTATAATATTTCGGTAGTTCAATCTTGAACTGTCGAAAACCGCATGAGCCGAAAGTGATTGATATAAACTCCCACTTCCAGGAGGCCTGCTTTATCGAACTACTAATAGACACTTTTATTGTAAACTGGCTGCCAAAACCAAATTTTGACAGTCCAGTGTCTTTCCCATTCTACCATTGGTGACCAGTGTGATAAGGCCATGAGCTAGGTATAACACAATCGTGGAAGATGATAGCACAATTGTGGCAGTAGATAGGAAAGGTCGGTACGATGGTGTCAGTGAAGTACAAAATCTTGCTTATAAACGTCTGTCAACAGATGTCAACATGTCTGTCAAATCCAAAGTGATTACTATCCCTCTTGATGATTTTGATTAATCGTCCTAAAATACATTCTATCGTGAAAAAAACATCGAGCAGTTTTGTATGGTAAATAAGACGATTGCTGGAAAAATTAGGACCAATGGTCTAAAACGTCCTTCATTTGTTTCACCCCCCTACAAACAAATAGGACGATATTTCGAGGTGCCTAGCGGGATGCAGATGGGTTTATCCCTAACAAATCGCCTTGATTTTTAGAAAAATAATTAAAATTTTGGACAATCGTTCCTAGTTTTGTTTACGTGTTCAACTCGTCGGTTATTGTTATTTTCAAAAGTTGTTGTTTTTTTCAATAGTGAGGAACATGCTGTTTATATCCTGTGCAGCTATTTTTTTACCAAATAATGCGTAGAATGTATAAAAAACGTGTGGTCAATGTTATTTTACTTCATTTTCCAGAAGATAAATTAAGGCCGTTGGCCTTTTGCCCGTGATGGCCATGGGATTATCGTAAGCGATACTTACTAGTAGTTTAAACTACTTCTGGTAACTTGCTTACGCATCGTTGTTATGTGCTTTTATTGGTAAAAAAAACCAAGGAAGAATTGTCAGAAATTAAATTCAATATTGCTGGTATTTCCATATCTTTTATAGCTTTAACTACCATAGAGGAATCCTACATGGTTACACGCATAATTAGCTATATCCTATTTTTTCTGTTGAATGTTAATGTACTGCAGTTAAAATCAATCCGATGTATTAGACACACTATTCGACTCCTACAATTTGAAATTGTGTAAACTTATGCCGGTGTATATTTCACTACCGGAGCATCCGACATTTTCCAACTGTTTCCTAACAAAATTCCCCATGATAAATGGAGGCGCCCAGTGCCTCATACGTTAGTATCGTCAGATAATTTGTTATAGGAGCCTTCCCAATTTTAAATAAATCATAAATATGAGAATTTTATGTTCTAGAAGATAACATTTGGTATGAAACATTTGGATGGTAGTTTTTGTACTAATATTTCGTTTATTATTATTATACTTAAGAAGTACAAATTTTCCATGGGTACATAACTATTCCCGTTGTACTCTTGTCTATTTTGCGTTCTGTTTTCTTATTTATTATCTAACCTGTTTTGAAAAGGGTAGCCTCGACCAAGCCTATTACGGAGAAAAGATGAAATTAACATATTTTTCACAGTGCTGTGCTTTCGTTGCCCTATGCTGTATGATGGTGCGAAACAAGAGATCCCAGTTTGACTGCCAGTGGTGTTGCACTTGATAAGGGTTACCCCCCGCTGGAACAACTCCGGTAAGCCAAAAAGGCAAGCACACATACTGGCAGAGTAAAACATGATGACACAAACGTTCATGTTCAAATTTCGGGAACAAAAGTATAAACCGTTGGCGCGTCATCGGCATGTTGGCTTCGGGTGTTTGGAATCGACATTGGAAACTATCCTGATGGTGGATGTAAATTGTGTAACATCATTCAAAGGGACCATTTCGTCCTGTTCTGTATCTGTATGTTTCTGTTACCTTCGTCTATGCCGGCTAGATTGAACGTAGGTGGCTGGAACTTTACCCACCCACACGATGATGCTGCGGAGAGGATGTAGTTTAGGGGAGAATTTCGTTCCGGTCAGGAGCAATAAGGCCTTCGAACGGTAGGCAAAATGACCATTAGGGCCAACATTTCAAACAGTCACTGATCTGTAACTACGTTCTTGTTTGTGTGTGTGTTTAGAGAGTTTAGTACTTTTTCCTTGCAGTCTAGCATTGTATTTCAAATGTAATGCTCTGCTACCATATCTTCCCTGCTTTTGGAACCTCTTTTGCCCCTTTCTACTCCTATCCTAAGCAATAGCGAGTAAAACACACTGGCCGGATTTACTTACTTATTTTAACCAGATCACGAAGTCGGTGGACGATGCGGATGTAGCCAAAACTTTACCCTTTCCTCGAAACCATTTTCTTCTGAGGGGGTCTTTACAGAAAAGCTGGTTATTTTCAGGCTGATTGAATGAGAAACTAAAAAATAAAATGTTCCTAACCAGCACGGCTTGGTAACGGTCAGAGGTAAACTCAATTTGTAACATAAATTGTTCGGTTTTGGATCGTCAATTTCTTGCCAACCGTAAACTACATTGAAACGCTAATCGAAAAACCAAAATGTGCACCATTTTTCATCAATACTCTACAAAACTGAGCTCTGAAAAGGATAATGCCGAATAATTGTAAGAAATGTTGTTCTAATTACGAAGTAATAAGATAGTTTGTGCGTAAAAATGTTCTAACTTTACATGAAATTCAAACAAAACTGCTTCTCACCAAAATAACTTACAAATACCTTATCATGGCTTCCTGGACAATTTTTCAAAAGAATTCTAAAGGATATGTGGTAGTTTTTCTGTTTTTCTCTTAAAAGTTCAATGGCTATTTTAAGTTCAATCTAGGCTATTCGACAACCGTAAGAGAATGTTTTATGTATTCTTCACTATTGGTAGTGAAAAAATCCAGTTTGTTTATGGTACGACAACAACACAAGAATGCAGACTCAAGGCAAAACATAGTACCACAAACTGGTGTGAATGATGACATCGTCAAGTTGATATGTGACTAAAAGAAAAGAGTTATTTGTATCGTTCTGAATCGTCGGATTCCATTAGCTGGCCTATTGATATGACGGTGAAGCTATCCTTTGGAATACATGTACATGTGTGTGGGTTAGAGGCTGCGTGAAATTCCTTGTTTTCCTGAATACTCCGATGGCTTCTCCTCCTCTGATGACTGCTCTTGCAATCCGGCCAATTGGCGCAAATGTTCCTGTTCCGGTTGGTTATGCCCATTCGGCATCTCAACGGCTCTGATGGATGGCAAATGGTCAATAGGAGGCATTTAGTAGCCAGTAGATTGTTCCGAAACGCGCTCGGTAACGAATCGCGAAAACCATTACGGAAACGCCATCGCCTTCTGCAGCGGGTGGAAACGTTGAAGTAAACGAACAGAAAGAGGGAAAAGGAATACGGAAAATTTTATGTTCCCCACGTTCTGCAGTTGGCTCAACTTTTACGACCGGCAACGGATATCTCCGTTTACTATCAATCGTTAATGGGTTGCAGCAGATGTGCGTAGAGCAGTGTTTTTGTTTAGTTTCAGGCGTAAAAGGCGTTTTTTGGGTATTTTTTCCCTCACGCAGTTTTAGTTTACTGCTACTTTCTGAGCTCGTTTAGTAATAAAAATTGAACAATAATAATTTTTCTCATGCAACTTGTATAGTTTACACATTTTCGTTAGTTTCTTTGTATATGTTGCATGTAAATGTTTGCATATAAGTATGTTACAACTGGATGTTAAATTAAACATTAGTTAAGGAATAATTTTTCCCTTACCAAAAATGCTCCAAATGTGAATTATCCAGGATAGCTTATCTTCGTTTGACAAGAGGTTCGCCATCGCCACATTGGCCTTTCAATCCGATAAGATTTCGTTTTCAACCAAGGGAGGATTCATTTCTTCAATTAAGGCACCTCATTATTGGTAATGAGGTCGAATCGATAATCATCACTACATTAATTATCGTACGCTAAGCCCTGCATGCCGAGTTGGACGGGTGGGGTGGGTTGGTGGGTGTTAAGCGAAGTGGGCTGTTAAGGGAGGTGCAAATTTTCATATTAAGCTCGTTGACAGCAGCGATGTACTGCTATGGATGAGAAAACGTTGTTAAATGAAGTTTATCAGAAGCACGTGGCATTACATTAAGTTTAAAAATGTGTATGAAAGGAAAGGTGTACGGTTTCTAATACTACTTTTAAATTCATGTGTTTTTGTGCTTTCCTGTGTGTTATAAATATGAATCTGTTGCATTTTTCTAATCTCTTATGTCACATAGGTTGTCAATCTTAAAACCTACATGTGGTAGACCAATGTAGCCTAATGCTACGCTGGTTATAACCCTGTAAATGTGTTGGACTTTTCTATAAGCTCACGGTCATAACTTACCGTTACCGGTTTGATGACCTTCGTGCACTTGACTATCTCGTTGTCCAGTCCACTCGAAGGTCCCATTGCAGATACCGTAACGCTGAAATACCGTCGTAAAGCACCGGATAAGATTTAGAACCGAGTGTGCGAAATATTTCTTGATTCAAAGCTGCCCTTCTCGTGGTGTAAGATTAAGCTTTACTTCCATTTCATTCTTTCGTTGTCTCGGTTTCCCTGCAGCCTGTACAATAGAGATATCCATTAATCATCGCATGACTTACAAGCTCATGTGCTTTTAGCTGTCCATCCATCCGGTGCCTTAAAAGCACCTTGTCCATCATTACTGTTGAGCCAACGAAGGTGGGTGCGCTTCAAAAGAGCGGTGTGTTCTTTGCAGGAAAATTTCATACCCGTCAACAGTTAAAGTGGTCACTTCAAGCCAAGCACCGGCTAAATGAGTGTCGAGACCGTTTACATGCTAGCATGTGTAAGTGGTCATTAACATGGATGACAGAAATTTCAAAATTAAAAAAGGGTCTCAACCGGCCATTTCATGTACCGCGGTTTACGGTAAGGTCAACTGGTAATTCTCGTGTGTTTGTGTGTAAATGGACGAAAACTTACAATTACAGAAATATACCAACATTTTTTTAACGAGTTAAAAAGATTTAAACTGATCGCATAGGGTTTATTGTTCATCTTATCCCTTAGTTCGAAAACGATAAATTGATCATGTTAGTATACTCGAAGCTGCTATGTTGATTCTGCAGCATATAAAGTTTGCAGCAGCCTTGGTTGTGAATGTGTACTTGAAAAATGTGTGCTCTACAAGTTTTTGCGCCAATAGGTATGCTCAATCTCCATTATAATCGCAGTTGAAGTAGGGTTTCTCTGAAGCGATTTAGGGCGAGCACTCCGTTCTGCAGTGTTTCGGTACAGAGAAATCAACGCTCCCTAACGAAGATGGATTAAGCACAAGCACTGAACATATGATATAAGAAGATTCTCCCTTCATCCGTCACCATGGAAGAAATTTCAGTGTCTAAAAAAAGGAGGAGAAAATCGAAGAATCGTATAAAACCTTCGCATAATCCCCCATTATCAGACCATTACATGAAAACTCAACAAGAGGGAAGAACTGTGAATTGTGACATCCGGGGCTTTTATCACGTTTGTGTGACTGTCGCATTGCTGATCTTTTTTGAGGCTAGAATGAAAATGGTGTTGGTTCAAGTGTTCGTTGGGCTGGCGATGCAGAGCATAAAAAAATGTCTTGGTCTAAGCCCTTATTGCGGTCGAAAACATCATGTGTAACATAGGATTGTGGTGAATACAAGTCAAGGAAAAGAAAATCGCACATGATTTTTGGTTCCAGAGTAGCCGACTACTCTGAACAGAAGACTCGGAATAGAAGGTTGTTCATGTATCGGCATCGTTACATCGTTACAGAAATTAATACAGTAAAATGTTTGTAGAGTGTAACTAGAATGATTGCAATGACATTGTAACATTACATTACAGTATCATTATTGATACTGTTTATAATGAAATAGTGAACACAGAATAAATACATATTTCCAAGAAATCAATTAATTAACTAATATCCTTAGAATCTTACCTAATTCGTATGTATACAAAATTCACTTCGTTAATCGTGCGTGTGTATCTGTTAGACATACAACACAATGCGTCAATCACTGAAGAAGTACCAAAAACAGCATGTCAAAATTATCTGTAGCAATGAACCAGATTGTTTCTGATGGGCATCCAACCATCCACGAACTGACATTGACGAATGGCTGCTAACGTGCAGCTGATCTAACGTTGATAAGTTGTTTGACCTCGTCCAGATTGAATTTGCAGATTGAACATCACAATGTTTGGAACGTTCGTTCCAACATCCCGAGTGCGCCGACTAAAAAAACGAAGTCAAGAGAACGGGAGGCAAAATGTTTGGTTTGTTTGCACGGGAACGGTTTTTGATGATTTGATTGGCGGACGAAACGCCTGGAGAGAAGAAGGTAAGCGCGTTGATTGTGAGTCAGCTAAACAAACGAGGACTATGTAAAATATTTGCTCTTCGAAGGATAGGATGGACAAGACCTTATGCCTGTTTTTATTTCAAAATATGTTGACCTGCTTTTATATGTTATACTTCTACTTTCATTGCAACGCTTTACACGATCATAGATACAATTTCAATTATCCAAAAAGTCTCAACCACATTGAACAGACTCAATTGAAATATACTTTACTTGAGTGAAATCATTGAAACAGAGAGTCACATTAATGAAACATGGTGTATGAAATTAATAAAAATAATGAATATCTTACGCGAAATTTCGGATCGTTGTTTCGAACGCGACAAATAGTTACCCAAACGGTGACAACGAAGTGCGAGGATCAAAAGAGAGGGTTAAATTATTGCGCTCTTATTTATACATTTCTAGGACGAGATATGTGTCTAGTGGTTGGTGCTAAGTTTATGTCAACTGATTAACCAACTGGCCCAAACTCAATATTTTTACAAAGTACAAACAATAATATTTTATATTTTCAAAGATACATATAAATATAATTTCTAACTAAGCTGTCAAACTTTGTGGAGTGGAATGTGAAATAGTTTGCAATAATGGTAAAAGCATGTTAATAGAACGAAATATTGCATTAGCTTAATTACTGAGAGTATTTTCTACTGAATGTTAGTATTGACGTTGGAAGCATGATGAATGATTGAATTAATTGAAAGCGCAAATGTAAAATCCTTAACAATAATGTTATCGCTTTCAATCTTCAAGCACTATGCGACAAGCTAAAACGTTGAGCGTTCACATTTATTGCCGGCCAGTGTGATTACTCGCTGTACAACCAAAACGAATGTTACTTGTCGACGTGCATGCTACAATAAGCCTGTTCCGGAGATCGTAAGTTGTACCGTAACTATTTAATTACACACGTGCTTCATTTGTGATATTGAGTTCCGGGGTCTGATTTTGTAAACAATAGAGCAAATCAACCAATCCAAACATGCACCACCTTCCCGGCAACACCATACGCATGGTGGCAACATGTTGCATCGGACCAGCGGATGGCAAATATTGGTCTAATTTGGTGACAGCATACAAATAAATCAAAATCCGTCGTCCTTTGCTATCATCGCTAATTGATAGCATTGGGGAGCTATTAGTTGCCACGCCCCATTGCAACCAGCATAAGCAAGTGGAGGGTCAAAGTTTGCTTTGAACTGCGCTCCAAGGCATAACGTAAGAGTCATTTGATTGAAGCAAGATTGAGATATTATTTTCCGAGTACTAAAGTCTTAAGCCATTATTTTGTGAAAGTAGTTTTTACACTTTTGATTTAACCGTTTATTCTTTAAAATTAGTCAAACAATCATTTTAAATTTGTTGTTTCAAAAATGTACGTATCTACTTAATAAGACATTCCGACAACATTTTGTAATACAAACTTTCTTGTACTGTAAAACTACTTAATTTAAAAGCAAGTGATATTTAAATCAGATTTTTGCTATTATGATTACCAAATCTTATCCTTGCCATTTACAATGAACGAAATGATAAAGTGTCCATCTTAAATATGTTTTGATTTTTGCTCAATATTTTTGTCCAATTCCAAGAAAAGGCTATGTGATTATTTTTGGAATCCTGCTTGACATATCCTCTATAAAATTCACTTATGAATTAGGTAGAAATCAAAAAGATTCATTTGAAGGAAAAAAAGAGAAAAATGAATTGGAAAATATAATGACAAGATAAATTACTTACTTGAGTTTGTCTATAATCAATATAAAATAATTAATAAAAATGTATTATCAAATTTAATATGTCCTTTTGGTTTTCAGATTCTGCTGAATGTGCTTTGGCATGCTCTCATCTAGATTTACCAGGAGTAGATGATCTGATTCTTCCCAGACGCGCTCCAGAGTCTCAAAATAGGGATGTTTGTCGGTTACACCAGTTCTGACCGTCTAGGTGTATACCTAACTATAAGTAGAGCTTATAATCGATCTCTGTGAAGGCTGCCATTCTCACAGTTTTATTTGACAAAGCCGAAAGAAAAACTTCGTCTTCTTCGCAGAATGCTTTTAGTCGTTGCTTTGCCAAAAAATAGAATTTCATTTTTCCAGGCTCCTAAAGATTTGGCTTCAAGATGTTTATGCACAAATTTACAGTATCATTAATTTCTACAAAGCTTTCCTTTTCATTCTACGAGAAACATCCTCAGACCACCACATTTCGTTCCCTGGGCCTTGAGTTCAACAATAATCACGAAGGTTTTTGTTGGATTTTTACAAAAATATTGAAGAAAAAGTCAAGGAAATTTGAGGTCGACACTTTAATATATCTCTGTATATTCGACATAAAGTGAAAAACGTTATAATGTGGAAAATGTCACAAATATTTGCTGTACATGTACAACAGGATAACAAAAATATATAATGTGACTGTTGATACTTTTTGTACTTTTAACGCAAGATGGAAATTATTTTGAAAACATCCCTTATGTAGCATCAAAAGCTTTCGTATAATTTAGAGTTTGATGAACGGATATGAACGGTTTGAAAAACTTCGATACCTAAATTACTTTACCTTCCAAAATTGCTTTAGCTCAGTTGAAATAACAAAAACAACTTACATGTATTAAAGGAACAATATGACTATACATTGAAATATGATAGTGTAGACCAGGTTCCCTGAAAAAAATCTCTCTTAACAAAAAAAAAGTTCCCTGAAAGGGGCTACATGACGAAAACTAGCCCAGAATCGAGGGCCCGATAAAGTGTTGTATTTTAAATTACAAATAAATAATCTAATATTAATAATAAAAAGCAAGCTAAATTATTTCTATTTTTACATTAAGTTGTTAGGTTGGAGACTTACTTTTGTTGAATTACGTACTTCTTCAACATATTGTACGTTCTTTATACTTTAAACTAACTACTGTTTTATACTTGAAATTTATCATCCACCAGCATTATTTTACTATAACAAGATTTTACTGGGATTATCTCAGTTATTTAAATAAGTGATCGTTGGAAAATATGAATATTGTGAAACAATTTTTTTTTCGCATTAGTATCGACAATTGTATTCTCTGAATGTAGTTATTGTGGATGCAAATTTAACATATTCTTTTGCGACAGGATTTTGGAGGAGTTGGGAAAATGCGAAATTTAGGAGCGATAAAGTGTAAAATCGGATCGAGGAAGTCTAATAAAAGTATATAAAGATATCGATATGGTATTTAACACCTCGTACAATAGTTTCATCTAACCTTTTATTAACAAATGAAGAAACGTTTTGAATTTTGCTCCAAACATATTTGTACGGGTCGGATTTGGCCCGCTAGCCGGACATTGCCGGCCCCTGGTGTAGATGATAATTTACTTTATTAATTATGAAGCAATAAAATAGATAAGCTTAAACAACGAACTGAGCCTGAAATCTTTTAGGTTCTAAAAGCTAACTTTTAGGTAGTCCACGGACTGCGAACAATACGGCAAGGTCTGCCAAACCAAAACAAATAACGTACAGATTACTGAAAAAAGCGCTTATATTATCTAATCCATTTCAAAGTTTAATTGATAAACTTTTTTTCTTTCCATTTGGTAATAGTAAATTTCGATTATAAGAAATCTTCATTATCCTTAGTTTAATCTTAATTCATTGTTAGCTCGCACAAATTCAACACGCATATGCATGTTCTTGCTACCACTTCCTACATCTTTTCCTAGAAAGCCGCACAGATTACTAATTTCGAATGGAAGTGGCTTTTCAATCGCTACAGATGACAGCGAATTCTGAACGGGGGCGGGAAACAGCATCCAAATCAAGGCCAAATCAATCAGAAAACCATGGCATCGATCGGTGGCGGGTACTAGAGAACAGACTAGGCTAATTTGGTCCCGGCTGTGGACCAGCGATGGTACAATCATTTCGTTCGCTTCGATACGGTCTGATTACGGCATCAATTCTTCCCTGTCATTGGCTTTCCGTCGGGTGCCATTCGAGAATGAAATCATCCGCACTGGACGAATGCCGATTTCATTATTCAATTAGTGCCTTCAATTTATTGGCAAAACTCTCCTATCCGTCGAACGCCGTACGGCATGTCGCTGCCAGGTCGCCGAGGTCGTCTGGAACGCCACGATCTCGAGCGGCGTGGCGAGTTCTGGCCTCGCTAAACTCTTGACGAGGAATACTAGTCGCGGTGTGCCTTCGGTGTCACATTGCGTTCCAGCACAATACGATACACGATCTGCACCGCAAGCGAACAAGAAGCTTTCCACACAGGAACACGAAATCCTGGGCTATCACCCGCCAACCACTGCCAACCTCTTTTCCCGAGCGGCTCCAGAACTGGCTCTATCGGGAAGGATTTGTATGGGAACGTTCGACGGTACCGATTGCACAACAGCAACGATTGCGGTCTATGGAGTGCGGGTCTGGAAAACCGATTGTGAATTTCACTTCCCGATTCGATGTCTGCTTTCCAAGCCCAAGGCCCTTGGACCATCGCATGTATTCCCTGTTCCTTGCGACCTACATATGGAGCCTCCAAACGTTCGGATAGGGTTGTAGTACCTCTTGTTTGCATAAGCTATCCCAGTTTTCAATCGACCCCTTTCGGGCCAAACACAAGATACCAGATTATATGTGTTCGCTCTTACCAACGGAGGATCTCTGCTCGCATTCGCACGAAATACACACGAGCCATTGGATCGGGCTCATACTTCAAGCGAACATACAAACGCACTCACTCTCTGCCAACCTTGGGCACATCCTCTCGTTCCTCCTCGTCTGTTCAGCTTCTAAGCTGAAACTGATTCAATTATCCTTGGACACTCCTCAAGAAAGCGAGGCGCTGGTACGAAAAGGCTGTAGCTGGATACTCTGAAATTGTCTCTTGCCGACCGAAGGAAAGGGTGAAATCAATTAAAGCTCTCTATGCCTTTGGTGTTACCATGCGTACCATACCTTTTCTTGCTTGTTATACCGTTCCGAGACGAAGCGCATCGGGGACTAAAGAGGATTTTGGGTGGACAACTTCGAAGCACCATTCGGTTACGACTATTTTGAATTCATTCTAGGACAGACATATTGTTATCCGTAACGGTGACATTGCTTATTCTTTGGATGTGTCGTACCAGTATAATCGTATGCTTTTATGTTTCGATGTGGTTTCAATCAATGTTGAATCTTTAGTCAATTAAACATTTTATGCCGGGTGGTTGGATCATTTTATAATGGGCAGGAAACTTCAGTTAGCTCGTAAATTCTTATGCCGCCGGGGGTCTGGTCTCGAGATTCGAACCCACACCGACGTGGAAGAGCCCCAGCGTTTGTGGTTTAACTTTCTAACTAGCACGACTGCACCGTGTTTCTATAAAACCACCTAATAAAACTAGAAAATACACTTGAAAACTGTTCTACTAATGTAGTCCGATTACTATCCATTATTCTATGTTAATTTTGATGCAGGAAATTGATTTGTATACAGAATATGTTGGAAAATATGGGCTACGACACACGGATTAGATTATCCCTGCAACGTGTACGCAAACGCTTGGCTAATAACGATATGCATCGCGGGATCTTTGGTCACCTTGAGTAGCCTAAAACCGGGACAGCACCTTCCGGGCGTATTACTCACGATCGCCGACTGCCAGATATCCGAGGCAGTGAGCAGCGTCCTCGTGAATCTGCAACATAATTATTACAAATTTTACTCAAAACCGAAACAATTACCACAAACCGCAACAGTACTCCACAACAACAGAACGGTAGTTCGAAAAGTAGACAAAAGTAACTGAACTGTCACATACTTTCTTTTATTTTTATTTCAATGATTTGTCAAAACACTGTACACGAGACGACAAGAGTATTACATTAGACAATGTTTTTATATGGATTAATCGATGTTTTCAAATTGGATTTTAAACTAGGTTTTTTCAATTGCTGTATGTTAACCATAAACAATATACGAAATACCAAATACTATTAAACATACACGAAAAAAGCGTTATGCTTCCGAGCAGATGGTCCCTATAATGGCGGTATGGTTCGTATAATTATGGTACGAGTACCTATAATGGTAGTAATTGAGAAAACTTATAAAAGACTGAATATATTCCGACTATAATTTATTTTGAAGGATATTTTAAACAGAATGGTAAAATTTCCCATAGCACGAGGAACATCACTTCACAGGCATGGAATCGAATCCCGAGTCTCGCACCCTTGGGCATTACGAACAGCTGTTCACGGATCATAATATACCGTCTTTCAGTCACAGTAACACTCTTCGCAGAGAAGCCTTGTTCCACCCGGCGTTGTTACATAAAAAAATATATTGTGTTGATTATAGAGCAATTTTGCCAATGATTTAGATGCAGTGACTAATTTTGCAGGGAATTTTGCAGTGATTTAGTACAGCCTTAAGAAAATTACATTCCTTATAATTTTTTAAGGAATCAAGGATTTAAGTACAATCTGTTTGGAAAATATGCATTTTGGAGCCTCTATAAAACGGAGCGGGGAGTTTACCTTTTGAACACTCAGCAGTAGGTCAAAGAACATGTCAAACTAGAAAAATAACGCTATTGTATTTATTTTTTCGTAGAGCTAGGACTGCACTTCAAACAATATTGGTACTAGCA
Source organism: Anopheles coustani (assembly GCF_943734705.1). Lineage (NCBI taxonomy): Eukaryota > Metazoa > Arthropoda > Insecta > Diptera > Culicidae > Anopheles > Anopheles coustani. The sequence goes on along the minus strand of NC_071288.1, from coordinate 60,710,683 downwards.
CCACTATGGGATCGCTTACCCTAGTTCATTCAAAATAAATCGTACTTTCTTATTAGCTTTGCAGAAAGAAGCCCGTTCACGAAACTTGTTTCAGCAAAGTTGCTACTTATAAACATTCAAACAGTAAAATACAACTATCTTAAACTCGAACACAAAGTTGGCGCCTCCATTAGTGCCAGATGAGGAAGAAAAAGTACAAAACAGCATGTCAAACGAACTGACACTAACTGAGTTAGTTGTGCGGAGTATGAAGAGAAGTATTCTGGACACGAAACCCTAGCAAAATGCACAAAAAAGAAACATGGCTCTACATCGGACACAACACTAAATTTGTCAGCAACAGCGTTACCAGGGTACGAACACATTCAATCTCACACATACGAGGCACTAGACCAGCATGTGTCTTTCAGGCAAATGGAACCGTTCGACCCTTTTTCTACGAGCACATGATACTTTTAGCAACTGCTACTGGGGAATGTGAATCTCGCGTTATCACGTCTCTAGCGACGGTCATCGGGTCAAACTCTGATAACCGGACGCCATCATCGTAGCGCTCAGTGCTGGGAATCCTTGCGACGTGTCAATGATCTAGGTATGGTCGGGAAGAACCTCATGTTATGATAGAAAATAAACAAAAACAAAAAAAAAACGCTTAATCACCTTCGCACCTATTTCAGGTTTCATGCGTTAACATTTTGCTTAAGCTTTTTGTGTGAATTTAAGTTAAAGTTCTTTTAAGGATAGCATCCGTTAGATTGAAAATTCACTTTTAAAATTTACAATTTAAATGCACGACTTAAATAAATCACAATTCCTGTTTTGTAATGCGGTACAACAAACTTTTCCACAAATTTTAATTTAAGTTGACATGTTTGAGATAATTTTCACAATTTGGTTATTTTATGTGTATTTTAAATGTGTATTTTAAATGTTGGTGGTTTGAAATAATACAATCATGTTTTATAATAATCTGCGGTTTAGAATTTGGATATAATAGATTTACTGCAATCACACTAAGAGATGCAAATATGCAAATTTGTTTTTTCTACAAATATTGGATTATTCCTGTTTTTTCGATCAGTACAAACAATGATCATTGGTTTCATACCGAAATCTTATGCTAAGTGTATGTATTGAGCGACATTCTGCTAGTGAAGGTCTGTGAGGTCGATACTGTAATATATCCATGTTATTTTAGTTCGCAGCGTGAAACGTACAGCACGTCCCGATGGAATACTCATGGTCTATACTCATGGAATACATTCACATAAAATGTGTTACACTATCATGCAAACCTTTCTAGTCACGCTATTCGTAGCGTTTCGCTCGTTTGTTAATTGCTGGATCCTAAAGGATGTGGAACAGCCTGAATTTTCGTTTAAGAAACAAATTTCCGAAAGCGTAGAATGTCTTTTAGATCCATCTTCACCATAAAATATACTGTTTTGATTGTTGTTCGTGTTTTTAGTAATTTCATATGATTTTTCTTTTCTGTTGTTCACACCAACGAATAAGGCTTAACTAATAAATTGATTTATATGAAATCTTGTATTCCCTATTCACCTGTACCAAATGAAGATCATATTAGAACCTGATTTGTACTAATTATGAATTTGTCAATTTATTATGCATATTTGCAATTGTCCTCTAAATCTGTTTCCTCAAAAAGAATAAGAAAGATCACAACGGTTGTGATGTAACCGAATGAATCGAATAAAAATAGATAAGTAATACATTGTACACCGGTCCAGATTATGGCGTCCATTTTGAAAGATGTGGCTGACGAGCTTTTTAGATACCATTCAGTAGTAATAAAGCGCCGTAGTAGTGATAGTATAATAACTGCCCGTTGCCTTAAACCACGAACCGTTCGACATGAAAAACCACTTGGCTTGAGCTGCGAAATACAGTTCCGCTGGCTTCGGTGCTATTCGTCGCTGCCGGGCTACAGTTACTAAGTTATCGTTAATTTTATGATGATTTTTACTGTTATTTTTATGTGCTTCCAAAACTGCCACCCTCGCCCAGTGCGGTTAGGTCTGCGTTCGCTCGGTTTCCTGAAGCACCCAGCCATGTGCGAGAATGGAAAATCTAACCTCAACAATCTCGAAATAAAAGCACAAAATTCACAAGCACGATATGATACCCTTAACGATCGTTTCCGTTCGGGAGCGACGTTTGACGATGCCTCCGTGTGTTTTCGACCGAGTTTGGCTCCCGTGGACGATGAGGTGCCACTCAAATCACCTCTCTAGATGGGTTTTGTGGATGTTTCTTTTCGCTTCCATTTTTATAAACCCAATCCTTGGAGCATTATCTTAATCGACCGTAAAGCTTTCGCCTACGACCCCGAATCTGTCATCACCGTTGCGCTGACGACCGTTCAGTTACCAAAACGATGGCAAGTCACCTAGGTCCATCACTAGATGGACCGAGAACTCGTAGAAATATGTTTTTTCCCTATTTACCACCGCACCATTTACTTAAGTGCTTCATTCCAGAAGATGAAGTTGAAAAGTACTAGCATATTCGAAATGGGAGGAATTAAATTGGCTGAACGCTACTATCCCAGTAACTTTCGTTCATTTCTACTAAATACACTCATTAATGCCTTTCACCTTTTCAGTGGTAAAAGATAACATCAAAAAACTATACCCTTAAAGTACATTCAACATGCTTAAACTCAATTTTAAAATCGGTCCTATTCTTGTGAGTTTCCTCCTGCAACGCAGTGTTATTTCAAACACTATTTGCATAGTATTATTATGTTGTGATACAAAAATCACTACATAAAATACACGTACCAGCTAGCTCGGAATGTGATTGAGTTATATTGTCGTTGAACGATCAGAAACCTTTGAAAAATTTTAAACGACACAACGCTTCACCCTATACCAAAGACATAATGCAAGCGAGATTGAGTTAGCTGTTTTGGAAAGTTTTGGAAAACTTGTTTGCAGTGCACCCACAATTTCCACCTGCCTAGGTAGAATTTAGACGCTCAAAACTTCTCTGAAACGTGACTATGAAAAGCGCTCTTCTGGCAAAGGTTCTCTCGAGCGTTCGTTCACATTGTTTACTTGTCGCTAACTAGCGTGTCAACAGAAAAGTTTTTAGTCCTTCCTCCCTCAGAAACGAATTTATCTTGATGAGAGAATGCATGCCAATGTTGGTACGGACTGGATACGTATACAGCAGTGCAATGTAAGTAATCATTCTTCCGAGGGTTTGCGCTTGTTAACGGTTTTTGACACATCTTGACGGCCTTCTCACGAATTTGTGTCCTATGGTTGCGCTTGTAGCTGGACGGAACCAAATTTCATCAAGACAGCTCAACTAGTAGTAAGCATGACCCAGCAGAATCGCAGAGGTAGTTATAAAGAAAGTTTTGCCCCTTACGATTGGTTCCAGAAGAAATTTGTGCCACAATTAAGATTCTATGAAAACTGGATGAAACTTCAGGTAGTACCAACTTTTACCTCGACTGCTTATCACACCCTTCTTCAACGTTCTTCTACTGGCGTTCTTCTACACGTTGTTTCTACTGGCGCTAAGAGCCAATTTTCTTTCCTTCGACAAACATGATGGAACAATGAAGTGTAAAGTGAATGCGAACATAATTTTGTTGGAGCACCATACTAACCACCGTTACCAAAAGCTATTGTACGCTAGCACTACAGTTGGTCAAACTTTGACAGCACGATGAACTTCGCCGTGGGAGGCCAATGTGGTAGACAGATATCCAACTTTCGTTACGATAAATTAAGTTTCGACGGCAATTTTCGATAAAGTTCGATGTTCGTTTTACTTCATTACGGTAGGCTTGTGGAAATGCTATACAGCTTTCAAGCTCTATTGCGCAGTGGTGCGTTACTATGTTGTACACTTTAGTTGTCCATCATAAGGCTGGGTTTCTAGAACTTTTGGGACAGTATAACTAAAATACATATTTTGTTAGAAGGCTGACTTTATAAGTTTCATAGTTCGTGTCCCTTTCATTAGCATGGTAGAACTACAATGACAACAGTTTACTAAACTTAAGCTTTACCTTTAAAAAATTAATAAATAAAAAAACATGTCCATAAAAGAGATACACACAACCACAAACACAATTCATTCACAACTAAAGAATTAAACAATTAAAAAGAAAAACATCCAGACGTAAAACTAACCTTCTGAAAGTTTTTCGCTACCTTATGCACACGACAAACAACGAAACACTATCCGAAGTTTGAAAACACATGTGAAATCTTTGTAGTATCTCGCTTTAACATATAATATGCTGGCGTTTTATTTGTTGCTACCAGTTGATCAAAGCATGAAGTTGCTGGATGAAATTGCAATTTAAAGCAAATTGCACCCAGAAGAATAAGAAACTTTTTATCGGAACACGGTTTGCAAATAGTTTTTTCTCCACCAGTTTCGGGTAGAACATTCACAGCAAGGAAAATGAAAATAAACGTTTGTCAGTGCTATTTCACGATAAACTGCTGTGCTAAGTATTGTTAGAAAAAAAATTCCACCTTATATTCACGGCGAGTGCAGCGCGTAGTCGTGTTTGAGTGGATTCCTCGGTGCAACGATAGAGTTTTGATAGTTGAAAATAACATCGTACTGGAATGCAAAGCAGTCTATTTATCCGGGTTTCAAAGGATGCTGAAATGAAGTGTTGGTTTTAGCCGCCCTTTGCATTCCTCTTTTGCAGAAGTCTAATTTTCAAAAGTTGTTTGCAAAACTGTCATATCAGATACTTGGCAAAACAAGCAAATAACTAAAATGGGGAATAGCATGGAATTGTTTGTTTATATTGGTTTTTCAATAACGTAAAAACAATGCTCCCCTTTTCAATCTAATTGTTCATCATACTAGTGTAAATGGTTTTAATAAAATGTATATTTGAAAACCCTAGTATATAAACGAGACTTTGGAATGTAATGTTGTACTAATATATTAGAGAAAATATCTAAATTAAAACATTAACATGAATGATCAGTTTACTTTTTTTTTTATTAAGCGAATAAAATGAGAATTTGTACAAAACGTGTTTCATATTTCCGAGAGCTTCCCAAAAATAACTCGGTCTGAGGTTTGACCGTCTGAAACCAAAATATTGGTAATATTTTTCCAGCATCATCACATCTTTATTTCCATTTAACCAATTAGTTTAGTTGTTCAATAGTGATGGTTGCTGTAGTAGATCGATAGAAAAGGAAGGTTTTTTTTAATCCCATCGAACGTGCAACATCACTCAGACTCGGTGTTTGTGGATGCCAATGATTGCCCTAGGTGAGACGTGTTATTTACGCAACTCCATCGCTGCCGTTCTCATTTCAACATAAGAAGCATTTTTCTAACGGTTTCTTAGCGGGAGAAGTCGAGGTTACGTCAACTGGATGAATCTTGTAGGACTTACTCAGATATTTTCACTCAACTTATCGCAGTTCGCCAAGTAATGCCACCATTTATATCCTGTTATGGTAATACTAAAGCTCCTGACTTTGGAAAAATTGTTTAGGGATGAAAGAAAATTCCTGAATTGCTAGTTTTGGTATGGTTACAGACGATGATCATTAATTAACATAGTAATTCGAGCAATTTTTTCTATGGATAGTTAATTATGCGATAACGTTAGATCTGCAGTAAAGGCTGACAGACGCATAATGCAGGACAAGGGTGACTAAAATATTCTAATATAAGAAAATTGGTTAATTCAATGACCAAATCACTGCAAAACGCAAGATAAATACACTTTGTACTAATCGTGTGTTGATTATCATTTAAAATTTTGTTTTATGGAATATTTTAATATTCAGATTGGTTGAAATAGAAATTCTAGTTAATCGTTTTCGTTGATTTCACGATCGTTGAAATTTGGGAGATTAAACAACTAAATATTCGCTTAAAAGTATGGTGAATGCGTTTTTTTCTTCATATTTTTATGGTTGGGGTACAACGTTTGCTCACCTTGTATGTTAATCGCGTGACTCTTTTCAGTTCCTTTGTAATCACCATTCAAAACACATCAATAGAAGTATTGGTTCGTGTCGAGTTGGTTCATATATATTTCTAGCAATATGGTATTTCCCCTATTCGGAAGTGTCATAAATAAATGACACAAATTTTACAGCTTTCCATGTATGCTACTCAATAAATGTGAAATCATAATGCAAAATCGTAGTACGTTGACATTTGAACGCAATTCCCAAGCACCATACCTACCAATTTGGGGTCTACTGTTGCCTGCCGTTTCCGTTCGCGCTACATTACCGCTTGGTCGTTCTTTTTGATAAGCACGCTCTCATTCGTATTCAATGCCGAAAAAAGTCGGTATGGCATGGACAGTACCTCCGAGGGCTGCAAAGAATACATGAAATGGCACCTTTCTCGTGGATCGTAACGATGATTTGTGAAATCGTTTTCCATAATTTATGACATGCCGTTTAATTTGATTGAAATAAATTTATTTCTCCGGTGAATATAAAGCTGTGTATGAAAATTCTTGAAAAGTACAAAATATAAAATACTTACAAGCTCTAAAAAACCTTAGATTCAACTGAAAAGTAGTCTTGATTTTTATGTGTATTTACATAGTTTAAAACTGCTTTTATTTCTGCTTTAAGACTATTTTAAAATAAATTTTGCAATATGCTTGAGCTGTAGAATAAATAAGTTATTTTTGGTTTCTTCGTTATCTCACTGAAGACTATTAAGTAAATTCCTATCATAGTTTGAAAATATAGCTCTACAAACATTCATTCTAACCTGGAATCCGTCGGACAGGAATTTCCTGCTCCACCAAATATTGAAATGTGTTTCTTCTCGTAAAGCTAGCCTATTTTCATCATGATAAACATTGCGAACCAGAAACCAACGGGTACACAATTTATGCACAACGCACAACCAAAGACTCTGAAAGTGTTCGGCTCAGAATCATCAGGTTATGGAATCCGGCTTACACATGTTTCAGTTCTTTGCACGAGACTTAGCCGTCATTGGGAAGATCACCCAGTAACTCCAAATTTGTTCATTCGGAAATAAACTTGGCCAAGTATCCGGCTGTTGGGGTGTCCAACATAAATCTTCCTTCTTCAAGGAAATCTATTAACTCACCAGGACGATAAATTGCTCCACAGGATCTCCGATGAAAACATAGCATGAAATGGTGCTGCATCGGCTGTATCCAAAAAGGGTGATATACATCTGCTCTGCATCCTGCCCATTTGTGGATCCGTCATAATTGAAAGTAAATGTTCCATGTATGGTCTTTCTTGGCCACAATACACTCAACTGAGATTTGAATTACGAACGGTGACACAAAACAGACTGGTGTGCGAAATTTTACTCAAATGACTCAAAAGACGTCCCATGGTGGGGATCATGGATATGTATGGAGAAGCAAGGTTATTCTGACCATTGACCATATTCTGCAGAACAATTTCAAGCAGCTCATACCTTATCGAATGACTCTCCATTAATATGTTACCAAAGAGCAGTGGTTAGCAACATTCCGGGTCAAAAGAGAAGAATTGATAACGTGCCAAAAGTACAAATATTATCGTCTTGGATTTTAGTTTATTCAATTTGTGGGTGTTTATAGTCAGTTCTCCAGAACGGAAGAGGCACGATTTTGGGTTCTTAATTAATTGTTATGTACTAATTAATATCGTATATAAACAATAATAGTTCATGGAATACAAGGGTACCTGTAGCTCAGAAAAAATGCGCCGATGACTTTTAACTAAACCGTGAAATATTTAAACTACTGAAGTAAGTTATACGCCAAACGGTTTAAAAAACAAGAGCAGATTTGTTAGGAACACTAAAGTAAAAAATGGTTGATGATATGTAACGCAAAAGGGTTCTACCTAATACCTTAAAATTAGTTAATTTAAAATATGATTTATTAAAAAGATGGCTAGATGCCTTCAATTCCATTTGTGGCACCACTCACCTGCTGCCATTAAGGCTGAACGAGAGAGTGTGAAAAAGGTAACCTTAACTGACCGGAGTTTTCATGTTTTATCCAGTACCATTAGGAGTATTCCGGTATCCGGCATTACCAAATCATAAGAAATAGTTTTAAAAAAATTATTAAAAAGATATTTTTTGTTTAAAGAATGATCAAACATATTTTCTTTCAAATGATTTAAAATAATTTGGATAGTACAATAATCCATTCTTTACATTAGCATCGCCCGATTCTTTTCACTTTATTGTTCACCAAACCCAAAATGAGTATCCGTTCTCACACAATCGCTACATATTCAATTTAATAACATTTTCAGATTAGTTTTTTTTTCTCTTGTTCTTTCATATCTCGTTAAACATTTCCTATTCCTTTGCACCAAACAACATTTCTACTTTCCGTTTAATTTTTTTTTTGTGTTTAATTCCTCTCTTTCTCCCTGTCTCTCACTGTCACTCCCGGCTCAGGTGTATATACTCGTAGTAATTGAAATTGATTCATAATTTTCCCTAGATTTGTGATTTGCTACTTCCATTTTGCATTGAATCGCGTTTTGCTTTCTGATCCTATTTGGCCTAAGTCCACTCTGGTTCTTATTTGTTTGTGAGTTTTATTTTTTGTTTTATTTACTTAGTTTAATTTTTATGTATGTACAAATTGTGCATAGACTGGTTGCTTATTATTCAATTTTAAATGAGTGTAAATAAACTCCCTTTACTTGGCCGGTCGCTTAATGTTGTGCACGGCGTGCAACAGTGTCCAACGTTGATACTGCACACAACTCTACCTTTCGCCGTATATCTAGGCAGTGGTGCAAATGCATCCCTAGGCGAAGTTGACGATGGCACTCAACAAAATGCAATTGGTGCAATCTTTTCCTAATACAGTCCATAGTCTAACGCACCATTCGTTCTAATAAAAATGGAGCTATACGATTTGCCATCCTATTAATCTTTTCAAAGAGATAGGCAAAGTCCAAATATATTCTCCAACAGTGTGCGGTTGGTTCGAACGGAGTGTTCCTGAAATGGTTACGAATTGAACAACCCAATCTTGGTTATCGGCCTTTGATCGCGACACTTGGAGAAAATTAACTTATTTGGAACTATCACGATAAGTCTGGCAAGAAAAACAAAGTGATCTAATCGGGTTTTAACTTGGTGCAGGATTCCTTTGGCTTTTTATTCTACTCTACTGGAAAAGGTTGTGCGCGTAGCTTTGGGAAAATACCTAGTCTAGTTTTGTTTTTCTTTCAAAATAAACTGTAAGAAATATCTAAATCATTTCCTGGAGCAAATCACTCGTTTCTAATGTAATTACCGAAAATTTACTTTCAACCAATTTGACACTGTGATCATAAGAAGTGGATTCTCTAAGGTGCGGAACGATCTTGAAATCTGCTACTATGCGAATGCCTATTGTGTTTTTTTTTCCTAAAAAAAGTTTCGCAACATGGCACTAAGCTCATTCGTTGCGTCTATCCCTTGCAGGTGAACTAATATGAATTTGCTGCAAATAGCTGATACAGGATAAATGATCCTACGACAACGCAACTACTCGAAGAAGTAAACTAATCATAGGTAGTCTACGGCACGGGAGGAGGCACGCTATAGCCAGCGCTAGTGCGGTTCCTCTCATTCGTAGTACTTTTGGCCGTACAACCGGCAGTAGATCACGAAGGCTAAAATGATCAATGTGCAGACGATTACAGCGGCGAAGATCATCTGTACCATCGGGAATTGGAAGCACTCGACTACCTCGGGAAGCTCCACGCGTCCAGTTCCAACATCCGGTATGTACTTTGTTCGGCAGAGCTCCGGCGACTCATCGGTCAGGTACTCGATGTTCAGCAGAAACTCCTTGTCGAATAGGCCCGTGCGTAGATAGTTCTCCTCGATGTACTCGTAATTCTTATCAATGTTGCTTTCCACCACGCGCAAACCGGTCACATTCGGGCAGTTGAGCACTCCGTTACAAAGCAAATATTCCGGAATGCAGACGTGCTGGTCGCCAGGGCAATAGAAATCGCAGCTGTCCTTGAACATGGCCGACGTGGCAAGAGTCCCGTCGGCGTTTCGAGGTAGATGGAACAGCTCAGTCCAAACGAACTTGAACGCGTTCTTTCCGATAGCACTGTCTCCCGTGTACTGGATCAGTACAGGCAGCGGTTCGTTTTCGTTCTCTACCGCCCCCAGCTCGGCTGCCGACAGAATGGGCAGGTCCCGCGCAAGGCTAACGTTCTCTGGGCAGATGATGAACCGTGGCTCCAGGCGCCCGGCCAGGTACACTTCGATGCGTCCATGCTCGCAACTTCGTTCGGCAAATCGTGCCTTGTCCAGATGCAGCCAGAGGTCACGTTGCGCCGCCACCTTCAACTCCCAAATACACTTTTCTTTGCGGTTTTCAGTTAACTGAAAACCTAGCGCATTTTTGTAAGGGAAAACCAGTTCACCATCGGGCGATGGACCTAACGTTATCGGGCCACATATAGGACCATGAGCAAACTCGTAGTTGGCCTCGAACAGCGTGTTCGGATTCTTAAAGTAGCTCGTTGTCGCGTGCTGGCCTTGAATGATCAGCTCCAGGTTCATCTGATCGCCGGACGAGATTATTCGCACCGGACGGGGAATGTTGTCACAGAAGCATGCCAAACGGTTCTGGTTCTTGTCCCGTTCCTCCCATAGCACTAGCTTGTCAACTCGCTCCTCGTGGCAACGCGTGCAGGCGCTCGTCGAGTATGGCACCTCTTTGAACGTTACCGACGTCACTTCGACGACTACGCGCGAAAACAGCCGCCGATCGGTGACAAACTTGTACTGGCAGCGCACATCGCTTCCAGATGCACGCTTGTAGATGAGCGTGTTCCGTGGAGACTTCAGCTCTCCTTTGCTATACTTCCACGCATAGAATACTTCATCGCACAGGGTGTTCGGTACCGGATCGCCGAACTTCGTGTTGTTGAAGAAATCGTAGTGCGCCCAGTAGTAAAGTGAGCTGCCACTGTATGAACCCGTTTTGCTAAGAAACTTCACATACAACGAACGACCAGTGCTGACAAAGTCGATCTTCTCCATCGGCCGTGAGAAGGTGTCGCAGAACGTTTTGATGATTCGAGCAGGGTCTGGATTATTCGCGTCGTAGATCGTGAGCGATTCGGCGCAGTCCTCTTCGTGCTTGATGATTGGCGCTTCAATGCGGTTTATTCGAAAGCTAAAGAAAGGAAGATATTAATGGTATGCAATAGGAGAGTACAAAATGAATATTGGTCAGTTAAATAAAAAGAAGTATGGCAAAACGCTTTGCACATCTCCGGCTAAAAATATTCACCATTTGACAATGATATCCTGTACTACCTTAATTTAGGATGATGGAAATATTAGACGAAAAAAACCTTAATCGATAAAAATTACGTTTTACATAACATAACCCCTGAAATATTATTATCTGAACTCAATGATTATTTTCACTGGTCAATATAATCGCCAGAAGCGACTCTTCCTTCTATACCTTTAATTTTTTCTTTTAAGTCAGCGCAGTGAAAACCATAATTTTAAAGCTTACTATGTGTACATGAGAGATTACTTCAGTATGAGAATGAATTAAATTCTGATATCTTCTTGGTATTAGAATTATTTGAATTTCTTTTTAAATACTAATATTTTCTTTTATTATAATTTAATTCATTATGCGCAACAGCCGAGCGGTAGCGCCGGTTAGAAAATCGGCCCATGAGCGCCGGGGCTCACCACCTCGACGGCGTGGGTTCGAATCCCAACCGAGACCGGACCCTCCCCTGTACGAGAGGACTGACTATCCACGTACAACAGGCAAACAAGTGTCGTAAGCCCTTAACGGGCCGGCATGACCATCAGGTCGTTACGCCAAGAAGAAGAAGAAGAAGTATAATTTCATTCCCTAGAAATGAATAATAATAATTTCTTTACTATGATTTCATTCCCTTTTTTATCCAATTTAATTTGTGGAACTTCTTGTAACAACCTAGGAGTGTAACAACCCGTTTAACAAACTTTATCCCTTGTTGGATGTGTTTTCGGCTTAACTTTTTTGAGTTATCTTCGGTTTGGGACCTACCTTGGAAAATAGAGTCGCACTACTTCGTCCTCGTTGCCCTGTATGTGGTAGCTGCAGGAGGTGTTCGGTGGGTACCAGTGAGCCACGCTAAGGAAAATACCTTCCGAAGCGCTCGTTGCTCGGAGCGCGTCGGAGCTGAGCAGCCAGTCGCATGCACCATGCTTGGTGCCCACCGTTTCCACGTGCCCAGGCCAATTGCCAACGTTGAAGTGGAAACCGGTGTTCAGCAGTGGCCCTGCCGGTGATGAAACGAACTCCACGTACATATGCTGGGATGTTCCTTTGGTGTAAGCGCAGGAGATGGAGGAATACAAAAATAAATGGTCAGATCTTTCACTGGGTAATTAAATAGAACACGAGATCGGGATCAGACTTCCGGCACCCTTCACGCTTCACCCGTGATCACAAGCCATTATATTCGGAACCAACACTTACCGATGATGCTGAATGGAAACTTGCCCATTCCGCAGAACTTTCCGATCGGGGGTGCATGCTCGTCGCGCCCATCGTACACTGCGAGCCAGTCGTAGGGACAGTGCTCGGAACCCGACCCGATTTCCTTCATCGGGCATGTCATGATGTTTTCACACCTGTGGTGAAAACGGATCAACAACATTAAGTACGCGACACGCGCGAGGACAGTAGCTGTGGCGCTCCCACGTCAAAGATCAAAGCTCCCGTCGAAACACGGTTAAAGGCGTCCCCCTGGATTGCCCCATCATGTATGCATACAGTTCGTTCGCTTACCTCTGCCCATCAACGGCAAATTGCTCGTTCTGGATGTACAGCTTGATGAAGGGAAGTCTCGTGTGCAACCGATAACGACACTTCAGCGCTCGCGGATAGATACCCGGGTAAGCGGGCGATTGAACGTAGCAGGTCTGCAGTCGGCAGTCGCGGAACTCTCGCTCACAGTACGACCTGATGGTTCGGGTGGATCGTGCAGCCATTTCGAGGAGCCACAATAATAAATGCACCCGAATGTGAGGCGTGAGGAAGAGATAGAACCAAACATTAGCGTTTCATGAGGGCAACGAAGGGTGATAATGGAACGGTGGCACGGCGAACCGACGCTAGATATAGAGTAACAAACATGGCCCTGTCAGGCTCAAATGCGCACGGATCGGATAAAATTCATCAGCTCGCACTTTCAATCAACCCGTAAATAGCCATTTATATTCATTGAATAAATCAATTTTGGCGATAGTTTTGAATAAATGAATGCACTCGCGCAAAAGCCCTTCCGTTCTTCATCTGGAATTTCGGAACGAGATGCTGCGAACTGATGCAACGCCGGAGATGTCGGCCCCGATGGAGCTAGCGTCATCATGCGCAACTTAGACACCGCCACTTTGGCGGCTGTGCATACTTACCCTTGGACCACCTCACCCCGACGGTTGGGATACAGCTCCGGATGGGGACCGTATCGGTTGAACACTTCCATTTGCTGCTCAGCGCCGGAATCGAACGCGAAATATGTCTGTACGAAAAGAACGAGAAAATGGGCAAAAAGGGTCAAACCCGTTGGGAAGCTGAAGTATTGCACTGTGAATGCCACCTCTGTCGGAACCGCATGTGAAGCCTCAAAAGTGGCAATCGGATTTCCGTTCGAATTGCTGCACATGTGAAATGAGCAGGGAGCGCTTCGGGAACGAGGATATTAGATTGATTGAAATTGAAACTCGACCCCGTGCCTGCACACGGCTTGCGTAAGTTTATTGCTGAGGCTATTGGTGCAATCAAAGTGCAATCGACTGCACTCATTGGCATAATCTGATATGCATACCATCAAAGGACGCCAAAATGGCGTCTCCAATTAGTGCTATAGTGGACAAAAATGTGCTCGCATTATTATTGCTCCCGCTTCAATTCAGTCCACCGAATGGTATGGTCTCATATTGAATATTTTTGCTCTGTACTTTGGTTGAATAAAGCTGAGTATGCTAAAGGACCTAGCAGTCTTTTGAATTTAGTTTTCATTCGGATATTTTTATAAAAGGTTAATTTAAATAGCAGTTTCCCTAACTGTACATTTTTCTCCTTTGGCATGAAATGAAAAATTTTTATATTTGAAAATCATACACGCATATCCCGACGGTCAGTAACAAGGATGGCTAAGAGCATACACAGCTATTAAAAGTGGTGCAACCATAATTTTTAGTTATCACATTAATGAAATGTACGAAACGCATAAACATCTTAAGTTAGGTTAGGTTAAGTAAGCTTTTAACATTAAATTAAATTCAAATACTTCTGCTACATTTTCTATAAAGTTGTTTAAATTTTGGCATTAACAAGTATTTACAAGTATTTAATCGCATTCCAAACATCACAATGGTTCATTTTAATTTCCTAGGTAAGCGCGTAATATCTCAACAATTAGGGAATATCTCAACAATTAAACTTTATATTTATTACATTGGAGGTCCGGGACAGCTGAATGGATGCGCTGGTTAGAAAATCGACCCATGAGCGCCGGGACTCACCACCTTGACGGTGTGAGTTCGAATCCCAACCGAGACCGGACCCTGTACGAGAGGACTGACTATCCACGTACACAAAGGGAAAAAGTCTCGTGAGTCCTTAACGGGCAGGCATGACCAAAGATAGTCGTTACGCCAAAAAGAAAGAGAAGAAGATTTATTACAAATATGAAAACAAGATTCTAAGGCGTGCAAACACATTCGGTTGCCTCGTATGAAGAGTCCTGGCCACGATTTCAATGCGCTATGAGATGGCGACAGAAATGAAAACTAGCTTCAACAAATTAGTTTTGTTTGAAATCATTCTACAGAAACTTTTTACTATTAAGCTCACATGACGATTGCTCGTTGCCATACTAATGTGAGTAAAAACAGTTCGAACAGCATTTCAGAAACATGGCTTAAAACTTAAACAAAAGTACCAACTCAGGAAGAAACTTTTACAATATGTCTGAAATGCTTTTGCAAACGTTGTGAAACAAGGTTCTTTGTGGTTAAACTTTGCGACCTGTCTTTCAATGGGGTACATGGAACCTGATGAAAAATGGAATCGTATATTATGGAGCTTATCCCAACATCTTTGACACCTATATGAAACCATTGGCATTAGCATTGCTAGAGATGTCCCCGAAAAGACGATAGAGCCAAGGGAAGGATTGAAAAATTTATATTTCAGGCAGATTGTAAGTATGCCGCAGCAATGCAATTTAATTTTCTCTTTCCTTTCCCAGTCTATTTTTCTGCCCTGATCGGAAGTGTTAAGTTCGCCTTTCGCATTGGCCCGGAATGATGTTCCTATCAGCACACCCGGAAGCAACAGAAGCAAACGAGATAACGATACATTAACGTTTTGGTCGCCCTTCCGGCAGAGAATTCCGGTGCTAAGGCGACCGATGCTCGAGAAACTGTGTACAACCAAAGTTCAAGTGCCTGCAACTTGTTTGAGCCTTATTTATCGCTTCTTATTTCGTTGAGACGCTGGTTGCATTTACACGGTACCTCGGAGAAACCATGCAGGAAACTGCAACGTTCAACTTGTCGCCGGCATCTCCAGAGGTTTTGGATACGGTGGGATTTTTTTATCCTTTTGCATCCAAAAAGTTTTACAATCCCCGATCACTACGATGGAAGTATTTTTTTTTGGACCAATCAGCAGAATCGGACAGTACGCTAAAGGGATGGCCAACGCTGGTAGGGATTTGCAGACATATTTTCAAAGCCCGAATTCTCGCCAACCCGGAAGCTAATTCGTGGCCGTATCTAGTTTACTTTCTCCTTCTTCAACCATCCAATAACCATTCGTACTGAACACTGCGCTTGCACTGGGATCTCT
This sequence comes from Anopheles coustani, assembly GCF_943734705.1. Classification (NCBI taxonomy): domain Eukaryota; kingdom Metazoa; phylum Arthropoda; class Insecta; order Diptera; family Culicidae; genus Anopheles; species Anopheles coustani. Next base: position 60,694,809 of record NC_071288.1, on the reverse strand, counting down.
TGCACTCTGACATTTCCCGAAGGATAGTGGTTTATTTATTATTTACAAGTGCTTAGAGTGGAGAAACTTGTTCCTCATCGTTGGAAAATCCTGCTTCAAAAAGCTCCTGTCTTATTGCAGTATTATCCAGCTTTGCAAAATTACGATAAGGATTTTCAAATGATTGGCCCGGATGTCAATGTTAAGAGTTATATCAAGGAGCTTCTGACTATGCTGAAAATTATACCCACTTCGGTAAATGATACTATTTTAAAAGCATTCAGCCGTAGGGATCAGGAAGACGGGAAAAATAGGATAATCGATATATGATTGCAGTGCAGAGAGAGAAAAAAACCCATCAACCGATGCTACGCTCGTGAATGCATGCACAAATAAATAATCGCGAGTATCCTACCTGGTCGGTAAAGTTATCGGTGTGAAAGACTATTTTGACGGCACTTGTTTCACTGATGAACGTTTGCGGTTGCTCGGACTCGCCGCAAAATTGACCCGGTTCGCGCCGGTTTGACACGTCGGTTTTGGCATTGCCATCGACTATCTGTAACGAAAGGCAGAGAGAAAATAATCCAATAACATAATTTAACGAATGGTTAGCAGATACATACATTTCACACACAAAACTATTGCCTATCGTTCTAATCTGATTGCAAAACGAGATGTGGTTTAAAACGAATTCAAATGGAACGTCATTATGCAAAACCGATTAAATCATATCATAAGATCTTTTATATGTAAAAGAAACGTGCACTTTAACTAATCATCATAATGGATGTTCTTAACATTAACAGTTTTTATTAGCTCGATTTCAATTGTGAGCTTGAATGTTAAAAAAGTTGACAATATGATATAGAGCAATCTTCATTTTATTTAATCAAAAAAGGATGTAACAAATGCAGCAAATACGAGATATTTTTTAACATCTTTGTAAAACTGCTATTCGTGATTTATTACCATGATTGGAACTATTCGCCTTCTGCAATGGATCAACTCATAATCAATTTAAATGTCACGCAACTTGTCGTAGTTTGTTCGCTTAAAAACACCTTCGTATCAGGTATCTGTTCTTGCTACGACCAAACAGCTCGTGCTGAAGTTTTCTAAGATCGTTTTGGTTGGCTGATTTTCCGGGCAGCAAAGAAGAAATATCATTGCGCTAACGAACCGAAATTGGAAATCAGGGCACCATTTGGTGCTACCGAGGGATTGTTCATAATTTATGAAATAATTTCATCTCATTAAGCGGATTATCCGCAGTTCGTCGTAGCTATCGTCATCGCCGCCATCGTCGTCGTCGTCGTCGCTGTCGTCTGCGATGTCGTGAATTGTGCTCTTGCAGATGGTGTTCATTGCACGATGGTGCGAACAAAATGCAAACGAGCTAGCGACGAATGCTGCGGCAAAATGCGATGACCGGGTCAATCGGAATCCTTCTCGCCGGAGTTGTTTGCGCACATCGACGCACCACTCGTGGGTGCGATGATCCCATTTCCACACAGTTTTTAAAATGTTCATGATGCTCCCATTTCACACAGTTTTTAAAATGTTTATGTTCCCGCTAAAACGCTAATCAACCAAATAAAATATAGTAACATTTTGTATTGTTTGTACCACATATGACTTTTCTCGTTGCCTATTTTTGAATGATATTTTTAAGAAAAAATGTTCTGTTATAACACGTGGAGGGCAACAAAGAGTTTTTTTTATTGATAGTTTAGAGTAAAAATAACCATTATCACAAAACCACAACCAATGTGTCTATCACAGAGAGACACATTATTCGCGAGAAAAAATGAAAGTACACTCACAAACTTTACATTTATTTTATACACAACCAATAAACTAAACGAAACCGAGATAGTTACTAGCAGAAAGCGATGAGAACATTTTATTGCTATTCCGTGAATGAAATCTCAAATATTCCGATACCGATGTATAAATTTGCTCAGCGGACACTCAACTTACTGTGAAATAAAATATCCTGTGAGGAACTCTATCAACGTTCATTCAAAACCCATTTCGGTCGAAACTTCGACCCGAGTGCGTTTCAGTGTTCGTCAGCAGCTGAAGAGAACATTTTTCCAACTGCCACATTCAGCCAAGAAACTAGGAACCAGGCGCCGGCACCGTTTCCACTGCACCGGAACTGAGATTACATCGCACGTACAACAAGCTCCCACCATCGACGTCGTTTGGATCGCGGACGTTGATCCGCTCAACTCCTCTATGGTTCGATGTGAGGAAGAAATCCCAACGAAATGCTACTGAAGGGACGGAACTTTTGGCACCGAATTCCATCGAGTTCGATTGGCATATCCGCCTGAAAGCGAACGGTGCAAGTTGGAATGGACAGAGTAAATCGGATGCTGCCGCTGGCGTACGTGACAAGTTGCTCCGACGAATAAATAATGTACAATCCATTGCATGAAAATTCATTTCCTGGAACGAATGCCAAATCGTCGCTCCGAGCGGACAGGATTCGTACGAGTTTTATTTTCTGTGGCATTCCGCTGCTGGTTGCATCGGTAACGAATGCTCGAAGGTGGTAGTATTTTTTATTGCTTTTGTCAACAGATGGACACATCACGGTATAAATCACTGAGACACATTTTTACACGTACTGAGAGTAATAAACAAATCTTGGTCTCTCGAATAAAATAAAACAATAAGAAACTCAACCTCTAAAAACTCAATTTGTAGTGTTTGACCTAACGCCCCGCAGACAGTCACCGACGTAATTTATGTCGATTCCAACACTACAACGTTTGGCACGAAGCAAAAACAAAAAAGTTGGGCATACTAAATTTATGGACAGTTAGTAATCTCACCTGCAAATAGCCACCCTCACAGTGCGTTGCGTTGAGCAGCGACCCAACTTTGAACTTTTTGAAATTCAATCGCAACACCCAATCCCGGGGTGCTCCACGGATGCTTCGAAACCGGTACCAACAGGTTAATGGTCGGTTTCGATTTAGGTTGGTCACCTCGGGCGACGAAATATCCTCGAAGATATCGACGGTTTTGTTGCAGTGATCCTTTGCCCCATCGTTGGCTGTGTTACCGGCTGTGGGAAAAGAGGAGAAAAACAGCTCATTAGTCCACGATTCGATAGCGGATTTTTCAGGAAAATAAATTCAGTGTAGAGTTAAAATCTTGCTTGGTTAGGAAAGAACATTTCATCCAAACCTGTCAATAAAAACAATTAAGAACACAACACGATAAACAAGTTCCCCTTACGTGAGCGATACATTTCCATTCCAATTGGCTGTAAATAAATTATTGCATGAAAAATTGTCGAAAATTAATTCCATTTCCGCAAACAACCGGTCGGTGTTGTATGGAGGCGGGATTAAAATTGGCATTTTATGCGAACGATTCAAAAAATCGAATCAGTATAAAAATAAAACAGAATGAAAAATGTGGAATGCAACTCAATTGGGCTAATTCGTGCCAGTGCCAATTAAGGGCAACGCACCCGGGCGCACTTGTGTACAACCCGAACAATTCCACAGAGTGAAAAGCGAAGGGTAGTAGAAAGTTTCGGAAATCAAACATATTGAACAGTCTCACCATTCCGTGTAAAAATATGCTAATCGAATGAAAAGCGTAAACTGTGTAAACTCAAAAACGTTGAAAAGTGTACTGTGATAATAAAAATTGACAGTTTAAGCGTCTGATTGTTGGTAATTAGGAGCTCGTAAATGTTTCATTTAATTGTAGCTGACAAAGACTTATTTGTAGAATTTAACATTCACTTGTTCAAAGTAGCAAATATAAATGTTTCGACGAAAGCTTCAAATCTGTTCCTACTGGTAAATAAACTGAGTCCGATTTCATCCGTAAGTTCTATCTTAACAGTTTACAATTTAATGTATTAAAAATTGAAACAGTGTATTTTGATAAATGATGATCATAAGAGCATTATACAAAACGGACAGTTGTACAACGATTTATTGCCGGTCCAGTAAAAAATATCATTCTTTTGTTCTTCTTTACCAATATAGCAATCTCCAATTAGACTATAGTACAATAAAGCTACCTTTTGTGGACTATTGGAAACGATCTGTCAGACATATGTACGCCATATGCTTTCCCTCACTTGAAATAATGCCAACGGAAAGCAATAAAAACAAATACTTGCGTTGATTGGCTATTTGACTAACCCAAATAAAATCTATATATAGACAACAGAGTTAAGGTTTATTTTTTTTATTTCTCAGTTTTATTGGTAGAAACTAAAAATAAAAAAACCAAAGTTCTGCACCACAAAAATCGTAGACCGGGTACTGGCATGGCATGGATGGAGGATATGTTTTGACGAAAATGTGTCGCTTTGCTAGCAAATGGATGGTGCCATGGGGTTCGGTTGACATGAATAACAATCGCAAGCAACCATTAGCGAGAAATCGATTTCATCATGAGGGAAAACGGCACACAGATAGAATGTTGGGAGGTTTTGTCCATCGTCGAATCCTATCTTTCGTTTTAGAATTGTGTCAAAAATGGTTTTCTCGAGTAATCCTCGCAACTGTACTGATACATTTGGAGTAAATTCTTTTTTGGTACTGTTTTTTGAAAAAAAAAGACTTCTCCTAAAACGAAAATAAAAGATTCACGAAATCTTAGAAAATAAAAATTTTGCGTGGCTTATGAGAATCACCATACTATTAATTATTGGATCAAGGTGCTTCATAACTTCTTTTTATAATTCTCAGTTGCTAAGTACGGTGTTGAGATGAGGCAAAAACCTCTGCTATTTTAAAGTGCACGTGAAGCATGCTGTTTCATATAGACTCTAAATGGCAACGGAACTCGAACCTAGGTTTGCCAAGATCGAATCTGTTGTCTTACCGAGCAACCATAGCACAAGCAGAAAGTTGTGAGGAAATATCGGTTCTTATGTAAATTGTTTACATAACAAAAGTTTTTTTCTAATTGTGGTTCGAACATCAAAACTTTGAAACTAAATGAAGCACCTAGACCAGTACACCATTCGTAAAAGTCCACAGGAAATTGAAGATACACATAAGTCAACAAGAAACACTTAGTATTTAATATAAAAGTGATTATGATAAATTGAATACTGCATTTCAAAATATGCTCAAACTGCAAGAATTACAATTTAAAAACACTAAAGAAAAATATACCCGTCAAAAATGTTTCTCCGACACTAGATTCGAACACCAGCCCCGGAAAACTTCCATGTACACTATTCCTAAGCGACAAGCATTGGACAAAATCACAGTTAGTGATATGTAAGTAGGCAGGCGGAATGTATCATAGGAGACAAACCAACAAACAAATATTACCAGCATTAATGTTTTCCCACTCCGAGCATTGCGGGGCTTCAAGCTAGTTTATTTGCTAAAAGAAAGTTAATTAGCTAAAAGTTATAAACACTTTAAGAACTCAAATTACACTGCCACACCATTATAAGAAAGAACAATTAATCCTGTTACACTAAAATAAAACAGTTTATTTCGTAACGATAAAAGAAAATTATTTGAACAACAAATAAAAACCTAACAAGCTAATAATATTCATGATGTTCGCAATTGTAATCTTTTTCTGTAACTTGATTGAAACTCAAGTAGCAGTGACAGACGGTGCTGTATCACTGGAATAATCTATTACTAAAGCTTTTGATAATTATTGTTCGTATATTTGATCTATTTTAGGGTACTAAACATATAGAGTTTTTACAAATACATCGTTTAACACCAGAATAGGTTAATTTCATGTTCAATCTATTTTTCTTGTTCAATATTATTGGTGGTTAAATTTTTTACAACAATTGCAATACAGTTTGAGAAAGAAGTGTAAACGATATCAATTTGTCATATAGCCAACTAGTATTGTGCCTTATAAACCTTTTGACGAAATTCATTCATATGAATCTTACACCTAAGATTCATTCTGATGCATTCATGAATCTTTTTGGTTTTCAATCTTCAAACGTGTATGAATCTTGAACCCTTAATGAATCTTCATGAATTTTTCAAGGATCTTTCACGAATCTCAACGATTCTTTCATTGGCGTGGATCATGCGACTTAAACAAAAAGAGGGGTCACTTTACCCATTTTCTGCTCATCACTTTTCATCAGTTTATGTATTCACAACACTATAACCAACAGATAAAAACATTCAAGTTAAGTATCACCCTTCGTGTGCGAGACAGGATTTCGAAATGAGCTCCCAACCATGAAAGTGCACTTATTGCATTTGGGACGGACTAGAATTGTTTGACAATGTTTAGTCTTGATCTCAAATTAAAAAATGAAATAAAAGATTCACACAAAACGTGTCGCTGTAGTATGTACTTTGGCTAAAGTTTCAGCCATTAGTCACTTTTGCTGAACGATGAAATTATTCCTTGTTTGTTTTGCGACAAAATGTCGCACTTGCTTTAAGGCTCGTTTCGGTAGCTTTACTGCTGCTGGCAATGAATATCCGATGAGAAACAGGTTCCACAACCGGAAAACCATATTTCATTAGGGATTTTGCCGTTCACATTCGCCCCAAGCTGTATCGAAGGACCAAACCGAACACGGTTGAAGTGTAGAGCGTGCACGGCTTGGTCCATTCATGCCCCTGCTGTGTTTCATATAAATTTAATTACCAGCGCAAATTAAGTTTCGTCTTTTTCACGAACGTATTAATAATAACAAAAAGTATAAATCATACCCAAACTCCCGAAATGTACGTTGAATTCAGGGCATTTTTATATTTGGTTCTGGTGGAAGGCAAGTTTGTAGGCGATACAATGTACCAAACTGAAAGGAACTTGCATCCATTTGCGTTTTGAGCAAGGAAATGCACGTGGGACGTTCAGTATTTGTGCTGAGAAAACTCGCCTACAACCCAATGGGGGCGCATGGTGCTTCACGACCGGATTGAGCCGTTCCACATTACCGACCTCTTCGATATGGTGTGGCTCGAGTAGCTATGATTTGTTACCCAACTCGATACCATGGGTTGTAGCTAAAGCGTATGCTGCGTATTTTTGCGGTGCTTTTTTTTCTGTTTTACTAAGAAATTAACTTCAATTCTACGCTGCTTTTGCCGTTAGCAAACTCATGGTCGTAGCATTTTCTTCGGGGACTAATAAATTTGGCAGCGAGGCATATTTCATAAAAAGGGAAAAAACTTCAGCATAAAGTTTGAATTTTACGAAAGATTTTTCTGAACAAACTGCCACAACTCAACCCTGGGAATAAAAAATGCTTGTTTAAAAATTGTTCTGAAGAGTTACGACGCAAAATAAAACAGAATTACATCAAAAGAAGTCTTTAATTTTCAAGTTATTCAATTCAATTATAATCAATTAAAAAGTAATATTTTAGGACGAGAAACATTAATGCTACCAAGATTCGTTTTGTTTGTATTCTATGGTACATTCAGCTTGGTCTTGTGCCAGAGGTTCGGTGTTCGAGTCCCAATTGGAAAAAATCTTTTATAATGGGAAGTAATTTTTTTTTAATTAAAAGCGACGTTTACCACGATTTGAGTAGCGATATTTCCTCACAATTTCTAACATGTTCTATGGTCCCCCGGCATGACTTCGGCCTCGCGCTTGGTAACTCTCACTTCGAGTTCCGTTTCCACTTATAATCTATTTGATTCAGAAGTATACTTTACGAGCACTTTTAAAATGTTCAATTTTTTAATTAATCGCATAAAGCGATATGATCTATATTTGAGGCAATAAAGTTTTATTTAACTTTATTCCAAACAAATATTAAAAGAAACAGGAAAAAAACTACAAAAAAAGAAACCTACAATTGTTATTTAAAGTTTGCAGAGCTGTTTAACAACTATATTAAATTCAATATTGTAAATAGCATGAAAAAGTAGCTATGACACTGTTGATTTCAATTCGCTATTTGACAAAGTCATGCCCTTAAATAAAACAACACACTGATTTTGCTCGGAATCATCGATAGTCGAAATGTCAAATTATTAGAACAGCTCAGCTGGTGCCTTGCCAACTCATTGGTTATGCAAGTGTATTCTGCCGTGCCTACAAGAGCTTCGAGTGAAGAAAAGCTTTGTATTTAGTACCTCACTTTGCTGGATAGTAGCATTACGGTAAGAAAGCAAGCTAATGAAGTTAGCAAGTCAAAAGAAGTTAGTGCTTCACCCGGGACATTTTTTTTAGCCATCGGTAGCCGAACTGCTTAACATAGCGTTAATCAATGGCTTTGGTAGAGTATTTCTAAGCACGGCCAAAGTATTTCGGTGTTTTGCTTTGCACTGATTCTATAATCATTCCCTGGTGCCGCAGTTGGCACAGCAGATAGGAACCGAGCTTCAAGTCCAAAAACCAGGCTGTTTCACGGCTCGCTAACCACCCTTTGCTTCCGGGTAGATTAGAAATCATGAACTCGGGAAATGTGAAAAACGGAAACCGTACATACCGGTAGCGTGTACAGAAGCCCTTCTGGAATGTAGCCGGGAATCTTGTGCAAACCGTGAAAGAGAAGCTAATTAAATTTCTATCGAACTAATCAGCAAAAGATTCCTTTCCCATTCTGCTTAACTGGATTGCAAAGTAAAACAAACAAAAAGCTATGTGGTGGTATGGCAACGGCTTTTCTTGAGTTTATGGTTTGATTACTTTTCAAGTTGATGTTTGTCTTACTTTGCTCCCGAGAAAGCAGGAAAACAGCCTTACGATAGTTGACTTCAACAAAACATGTTTAAAAACCTTTCTCATGTGTTTCAATATAAAATTTAACTTTTTGCAATTTCTAACTGATTTTTTACATTTTACAAACTATACCATACTTTTATACTGGTATACATTTTCAATAAAAAAGTTCTTCTAATTTGCTTATGTCGTTTGGCTGTTGAAACATTTCAAAACAGGAAATATAAAGAATAATTTACTTAAAAGAACCCAATAAATATTGGAACATCAACAATATTATTAGTTGTGCTAGGGGCTGAGAATATGGTTATCAAATTTAAACACGAATCTAATTAAAAATGTACCAATTAGTATGTTTGAGGTAAATTTTGGGAACGAGACGAGATTCCAATTGAGCATTTTACGAAAAATAATTATACTTTAACATTACTGAGCATTCTTCAACATAGTAGGGGTTATCATGAAATCGTCGTTTCGTTTTAGCGGTCGCTAAAGGTGCTCATTTGTTCATTTCAGTCGCTAAGGGTGCTCATTTGTTCATTAGATGCGCATGCGCAGTCGAAACTCCGCTTCAATAAGCGACCGCTAACTCGATCGCTTCGTTTGGTCGCTTCGCTCAATCAATTGTATGGAAAATGTGTCGAGCAGTTGAGTTAGCGGTCGCTAAAGCTATCGGCAATGCTAAAATTGCAAATTTAGCGGTCGTTTCGCTAGCGGAAGCTCAAGACATGCCGCTAAATGTGAAAATGCTCATTTTCGTCAAATCTCTCGTTACAAATCTCATCGTAAGGTGCATTTTTCACGGAATTGAATAAAAAAAAAAATTTGTTACACAAAAAAGAATAAAGTCAATGGATTCTAAAACATAACATTTTTTTTTTTAATAATTCGCTTGTACTAATGTTTTGAAGAAGTTTAGTAATATTTCAAAATAATTTTGAATACTAAAATGAAAAAAAAAAATTGGGCCTGATATTTTAATCATCGACAAAACTACAGAAACGAATCTGACGAAAAGACACGTTCCCATAATATTTTGCTATTTAAAGTTCGTGGCTTTGGCAATCAAGTGCCATTCCGAGCCCATCGTTTTATTTGTCCATTAAACATTTTTTCGGTGGCTTAATTTGTTTCTTGTCGAGAATCCGTCTCCGTCTTATCTGGCTTCTTCCAAATTTACTGTTGACTTACGCTGCCCCGTTTTCACTTACTGCCACGAAGTATGAGTAAAACAGGGACATGCTCCTTTTTTAATCTTGGTGTCACTTTTTTTTTATGTGGCACGACATCCCCTAGTAGGACAAGGCCTCTCTCCGAAGAGAGTTTGTGTGACCGAAAGACGGTATATTATAGATCGGTGGTCAGCCGTTCGTAATACCGGAGGGTGCCAGACTCGAGATTCGATCCCACACCTGTGGTGTGGTGTTTCCTCGCGCTACCGCTGCGCCATGGGCACCCCCATTGGTGTCACTTTACGCCGCCTTAACTCTGACGCCCTTTACCCAGAAAGAGTCTTCCGTGATTATTCTTTCCCATTAAAGTCCATTGCGCCAACATGCACTACTTTAGTATCTTCGGTACTAGAGGAGATGATTTTGGCACCCTTCATCGGAACTGTACCTCCGAGCCGTCAAACATCGAGGTAGCAATTCCATGCTAACCCAGTGAAGTCGACAGGCATCCAAAAAAATACCATGCAGGCCTTATAAATTTGTCTCTTGGGCCAGTTTTGCTGTAGCATCTGTAGCAGCTCCATTGACCCTTTTTTTTGCGTAGGGTTCGCACCGTTTATTTCCTTACAATACTATTATTATTATTTTTTAGATATCACAAAATTATAATAAACGTGCTAATCCCTATGAAGCTCGTGTAATTGCCCCACCAAACGCACTCCTTAGCGGCAAAGTTTGGTGGGGCGAGCATCGTGCCGGCCACGGCCCTACTAGCTGAGTTTCTTTCCTCCTTCATCGCAGCCTAATGTGGCGGTTTTTCCTCGCTACATTCTGTGGACAATCCAAAACCAAAGCCTCATCTTCGGCGCCGACGCTGCAGTCGTCTTGCCTCCTGCAGCGCTGCATCGGCGGCGGTGAGGTCCCTCCGGGCAGCGAGAAGCTCCTCCTCCGTAACTGCTTCGTGCTCCCGGAGCAGAGCTTCGTTCCTCCTCTCCAGTATCTCGTGGTTCGCTCGTCTCGTCGTCCTGTTGCGTAACCGCCGGATGCGCAGCTGGATGTTGCGCAGCACCCTAGACCACTCCGATCTCGCCGCAGGTGTCAACGCAGCAAGTCTACGAGTGAGCTCAGGGCGCCGTCTCCGAGCTTGGTTTCGCGCTCGCCGAGCGGCCGCCTCGGCCGCCTGCGCTCTGGTCGCCTCCGCTGCTGCCGTGGAGCGCCGGTGCTGCTCCGCTCGCCAGTCGCTTTGAAGCTGGCGCGTAATCTCGCTGGCAGCGGTCACGACACGGCTCCACGAGTCGGCGCTGTGGAGCATGTAGAGTTGTAGGTTATCCGGTGTTGCTGGCTCCATTCCATGTCCTCGCAGGAGGCGGCCCCGAACGTTGTCGAATCGCGGGCAGTGGAACACGGCGTGCTCCGCTGACTCGACCGTTCCTGGGCAGTTGGGGCAGTCCGGGGACTGGGTGAACCCCTTGACAAACAGATATTCACGGAAAAATCCGTGTCCCGTGATAACCTGCGTCAGATGGAAGTTCACCCATCCATGCTTCCGGGCCGCCCAAGGCTCGACTGCTGGTAGCACCCGGTGGGCCCAACGTACGAAACGACTAGCGAGGGGCCGGGCAGCGAGATCGTCCCACTCGGACTGCCACTCCGAATATGTGATCGCTCGCTGCTTCCCCCGGGACTCCCTCGTCGGCCTTCCCGTCTGCATTCTTATCCGGTGGCACCGAGCGTCTTCGTCGAGCAGCAAGCATACTGGCGGCATGCCCGCCACTACGTTCCCGACCTCGTACCGGACCGTCCGGAAACTGCTGCAGACCATTTTGGCTGAGGCCCGGTCGACGCGCTTAAGGAGCCGGCGATTACTCTGCACTCGCAGTGCGCCGCTCCACGCTGGTCCCGCGTACCGCAACGTTGAGGTTGCGACATTGGCAAGGGTCTTCCTTCGGATACTGGACGGGCCGCCATGGTTCCTCAGAAGGTGTGACAAGGCCCTCGTCACCTTCATCGCTTTCTCCGTCACACTCTTCACGTGAGGAGTCCATGACAGGTGATCTTCGAGCCTCACGCCCAGATATCGAATGCTCCGCTGCGACCGGATGATGGTGTCACCGACTCGTACCGGGATTGACGGGTGTCCCCTGCGGAGGCTGCTGACCATTACAATCTCGGTTTTGTCCAGAGCTAAGGACAATGAGTGGCGATCGAGCCATTGCTGGACCGCGATGATAGCAGCACTCGCCCCTTCCGCCGCCTCCTCTGGAGTTCGCCCTGCCACCGTAAGTACGAGGTCGTCCGCAAATCCAACGATGCTTGCACCCTCGGGAAGCTCGACGTCCAGCACCCCGTCGTACATGACGTTCCACAAGGTGGGCCCTAAGATAGACCCCTGCGGAACGCCCGCGGTGATGTTGCGCGACGAGGTACCAGCTTCCGTAGAGTAGTGCAGAACACGCCCCTCAAAATAGCTTCGCAAGATCTGCATCAGGAACTCCGGTGTTCTTTTTTCCCTGAGAGCGGCCCCGATCTCTGTCCAGCTCGCGGAATTAAACGCGTTGCGGACATCGAGCGTTACGACCATGCAGCATCTTCGGTCTCTCGCGTTGGTTCGACCGAAGGCCATTGCTTCCCTGCCGCGGGCCACCACCTCCTCGATCGCCTGCATCGTCGACCTCCCCTTTCGGAACCCGAACTGACGGGGAGAGAGTCGCGGACCTTCTGGATCTTCCTCCAGGTGGGCGTTGAGGCGATCGAGGATTATGCGCTCGAGCACTTTGCCGACAGTGTCGAGCATGCATAGTGGGCGGTAAGATGATGGCCGGCCCGGTGGCTTTCCTGGCTTCGAGAGTAGGACCAGTCGCTGGTGCTTCCAGATGTCGGGGAAGACTCCACGATCAAGGCAGCCCTGAAGCACCCTTCGGTAGACGCCCGGAAAGGCACGAACTGCTGCTGCGGTGACGGCGGCGTTTGGAATGCCGTCTGGTTCAGGCTCGCTGCAATCCTCAGGAGCTCCTCCTCCGTGATGGGTGGGCCGGCTTCGATGAGTTCATCGTAGAGATGCGCAAGACGATTCATTTCCACGAACTGAGCGATCCTAGATCGATCCCGCCATAGGTTTCACCTCATCCATACCGTTCTGACGATCCAAACGTTTATTTTCTTCAGCCAGCAGGCGTTGTTTCACAATTTCCAAGTTTAGATCCTCTTCCTTAATATTTTCAAGGGCCGTGCGTCTCTGCCCCGATATCGATGTTCATATTCGCGTTGCCAGTTGGTGGGAGGGGGGGATGGTCAGCTTTTTTTTTTTTTTTTCGGGGTCAACCCCTTCCTCTTTCAGTTGCAAGCCATAACCCTACTGCCACAAGCAAAATAAACCAGCGGCGGATGGTGCACACACGCGCGCACTGAATTTTTTTGTCACAGTTTTGTTTTTTGGTTCCGTTTTGTTTTGTTTTTTGTTTTCCCCAACACAGAGTCTGTTCTATGAAGGCCACGCTCCGTCTGGCCCGTGTAACGGTCCGTAGCACCTCAGTGCACGGGCATTCTCGGAACCCTTCCTTCCTTCTTTCTCGTGCCTTTCCGTTCTTTCGATGCGTTTCGCACGAGGCGGGCAATCGGTTTGCCTTACAATACACAATAGGCACAGTTTTTTTTTTTTTTTTTTCCCCCTCTCCGGCACTTTCTTAGTTGCTTCGTTGCAGAGCTCCGGCAAAACACGTCCGATCGGCTTGAACACTCGATAGCAACTCGCTCCATTGACCCTAACTGAGTCCTAACGTGGTTCCCTATCGTGGATTCCATGAATAATGGTAACGCCTTCAACGCCTTCAACGCCTCTAGTGGAACTGCGATTGCGTCGACCTTGCTGTCCATGAGGACTCCGGCGCAAATCCAACGGCTTCTACCAGGTCGGTGTACTATTAAGTAGCCGTCATCTAGTTCACTGTTAGATTAACCTGCTGGTCAAGGAGGACGCCATCTGTTAAGGCTTGACTCATCTCCAAAGAAGTTACAGCAGTCAAGCGCATGGCAAAATGGAGTACCGATGTAGGACACGAAGGTAATAAAGGATGCTGCAGCCTGTTTGCTGAAGAGTGGGCTCGCCTGGTTGCTAATGGCGCATCTTTTTTCCGGGCGAGTCTGAAGGACCTACGGCTTACGATTTTGCACTAATTACATTGCATCGTCAGGAGTACATTTCACCAACAATAACAGTACTATGGCCCTGTTTTTTTCACTATTAGTCGTCGAAGCTGGGGGATATGCACCATATTTTGGGAGTTTAGTTCGTAAAATTCTGCTAGTTTATAAAAAAAAACGTCGTATGTAAACTCGGAAAAGGCTGTTTTGGACTTCGTGTTTCACAGACCAACGATACATGCATGCCATACTTTGCGTTATTTTCCTTCAATAAGGTGTTTCTTTCTGCGAACTTAACTTAGTGTACAGTTCTCTCAATGGAACAGTACCAATTAACATTCATCATGCCCAGAATTGCGATCAAAATAAAAGCAAAAAATCATCCAGATAGAGGAAGAAGTTTTGCCACCAAACACACCAACTATCATCACCACCAACATCACTGCACTGTTAATATTTCTGATGCACCTCACCACACAATTTTCATAAGCATTCGAGTCAACAAAAACGTCCAGGTTTATGCACTAGCACAGAACTAAAGCCACAAACAAATCGGTATTTATTTTGACTCGAAATGACGCGCTCCAAACCCTAGTGATTTTAAACATTGAATATATGACAACAAAAATCGCCTACTACGTGTCGCTTTGCTTCGAGCGACCGCTTCGCACAAAGCGCCTGCTCGACAGAAAACAGCCTCATTATACTAATTCGAGCAGCGACAGCTACATTTTAGCGGTCGCTTATTTTAGCGGCTTTTAAAACGACGATTTCATGATCGCCCCAAGTATGCTGCCTGTAACCGTAGGGTAATAAGTGGAATACATTTGCGCTTTTATTTTAATCTGTGATGTATTTAGAGACATATTGAAATTTTGAATACCTTACATCAAACCATTTTGTTTTCAATTGGTGATAAAGGTATGTGATTGACTTTTTAAACAAAATACTGAAATATTATAAACATGTTAAAATAGATCTCAAACCGGCTGCACAATGAAAACAAAACAATTTCTACATTTTCATAATTTTCCTATGGTGGTTTCGATCCTAGGAAAACCGGATCTAGAAAACATAATTGAACAGAAACAGAGCATATGAAGACAATAACAGTGAAAGAAACAAATCTTCTTGTTCACACTTCACCGGAGCGTGCACAACTCTTTTTCTGTTATGATTTCATGGATAAAATAAATTAGGAAAATGAAAAAAAGGAATCTTACAAACAAACACAACTTTCAAAGGTGAGTGGTCATACTATCCAAGGTTTGCAACGATGCGAGGACAAATCGTAACGCTTGGTCCTGGCAGCACGGTACTCTAGATTACTTTTCCAAGCAAGCGCTATGCTCGCGGTAATTATTTTCATTCATTCAACCGCAAGTAGTTGCGCTACCACAGGGACGCACAATGGACTTGGTGGTCCACTCAGCATATCCACTCCATGGTAGGTACACTTTGAAAGTGCATCACCATCAGCTGCAAGGCGTTCTTGTGGCAGGTCGCACAAAAGCCGTCTGGGGTTTCACGAGCACGAGAGAAAAAAAACCTTATTTCTCATGTACCTTCCATTAGTCAGAATGCACGGCTACAGCGACTTGCTGGTTGTTTTTTTGTGAGACCGGATTACATGTGCAGCTGTTCGCGAACATAAAGATGTTCCATGATGGTTCTTTGGCGTACTGAACATTGGTGTTTGTTGTTTTCTTTCGTACGCAAATCCTTTTGGTGACTTCATGAACTGCCATTTTTGTACATCTTTTTGTTGGTTATGCAAAAAAACAACGTTTCAGTGTAGTTCATTTCGTAAACCGTCAAAGCCCATGACCTAGTTCTGGTGCTGCAAGTGTTTTTATTATGACTTTTTCGCGATAATCTTAACGGTGATGGAGAGGTAACTTAATATGACTATTTTGTATCTAGGCCATATAAAAGCAAAACATTACATCCAATCAAGATGGCTGTACTGTCATGAAATAATTCTATTTTTTATTTCCTGCAATCACAACAACAATCAGTATCACTAACATTTTATATAAAGTACATAAACACATTGTGAACAGAAATGCTATTGCTGCATTCTGCGCATAACATGGTGCTCATATTAAATTTTACATTTTTATCATTTTTAAGTCATCCTTTCTCAGAACTTTTTCTCCCATAGGCACTTATAGCCTCTAAAACAACCATAGGCAGGATGCAGAATGGGTTAACAAATCGACCGTAGAACACCCGATGTATTTTCCCAGCACGGTCTGCCGGTTTTGCCCAACACCAACGAAATTGTCACGTGCCTGCGTAGCGCGAAAATTTTCCCCACTGGGAAAATTTAGTGCAATAAAGGTAAGCGACTCGTCCGGTTTTGTTTGAGTGCTTTGTGAAATTGTGTTGAAGGAACCATCGTTGAATGTTGTGGGCACTTCGGATTACCTCCATGTACTTGTTTATTTTGGTTTGCTTGGAAATTTGAACATCACCTATGAATACATTATTTACAATTTAAATAAGACTAAATAAGAGAATTTTCATACCGATACAAATACAAAATTAACACATTTATAAAATATTCCATTGTTATTATTTTAATATTGCTTAAATGTTTTGGAATTTAGTATTTATAAGGGATTTATAAGAAAGATTGTATCAACTATCACTGAATAGCAGAGGTTGATACACTAGTTTAGTATTACCGATACTTGGTTAAAAGGATTCGTGATGTGAATTATGAATTATTCAATGTATGTTGACACATTAAATTAAATTCAATCAGATCTCATTTACGTGCCACCCTTTTTAAAATGATTCTATCTGCTCTAGTAATGCAATAACTTTTTACTTTTGTCATAAGCAGTAGGCATTGAAATTCAAATTATCTACTTTAGATCAATTTTCTTGTTATGGAATAAGTACAATGATGTTGTTCCCGTCAGTCCAATAAGATTTAACCTTGATGTAGACAGAAAGCATCAATAAAGACTGCGTAACTGTAACGCTGAGAGCTTGTTTGTTACGGATCGGATCATCTCGGATCTTTTGATCTGCTATTTGCTGCCGCTAGTAAATGCCGTCTATGCCTGTTAGCACCGCCTATGTTCCAATGATGTTTGCAATGACCTGGTTGGAGAATCGTGTGACCTGTTATGGGGATCTATCAGTGAGGCAAGATGCACCGTTGCGAATTTTATGACTTTACATCAAAACTTTACAGAAAATGAGGGGCAAAACAATTTCGGTATGAAATCATGTAGTATTTCGCTACGATGTTTTGAGGTATACCAGGATTTTAAATAGAATTTTGCAAACAATCTCGTTTCGGTCAACTACTTGATATTTAACAAATACTGAAAAGTATTGGCTATTAGGATTATTATTGGAGTACAATTAATAGCAAAATTAAACAAGGCATCGAAATATTAACAATTTTTCACCCTTAACACCTAGAAGAGCTTAAAAAATATGCATCGCTAAAGCTCTTTTCTTGACACGTTTAGAGTATGTTACTGCATGTATTGTATGATGCTTAAAATTCCAAGCTGTGGAAAGAATCATCTCAACCATTGTAATTGCTTTTTCTTAATATAGTCATCTCATAGCTGATGATGTTAATGATGATGAGTTCGAGCTCTAACTCCATCACAGGTTTGAGAGTGACGGAGTAATCTAAAGATATTTGCATGCAATAAACAACGCAAATCACGAAGTGGTGGTATCAAAGTGACCCTTCACGAAAAAGACCGTTCAGCTCTCTTTTCCATGCATACAGTGGTTAGCACAACTTTCAAAAGATAGAAATCCGGTGTGCACGGCCAACGAATGCTCTCTCTTATTCATGTAACCGGTATTTCATATAGACGGTAGCTGGCAATGCATATCATAACGCCGATGTAGTTGTCTCACCTCGGAACAGGTCCTATTGTCTCGGAAAAAGTAGTTTAACAAACAACAATATTATTTTAATCATTCGTTAAGCTAATTTTATTGCACATAACACATTGTTTTAAGTAAGTCCTTTTCTATTGTCGTAAAGGGTTAGGGCTGTCGCACACCCTCATATTTGTTATTACTCGCTATTTTATAAGGTGAACTTAAGGAGCAGAACAAGCAAGTGCGTCATTCAAAATTTCAAATGTGATTTATCAGTAAAAACTTACCAAAAATGTGCATTGCTCGACATTTTCTGCTGCTCGAGCAAAGGATAAAAATCCCCTCTGAAAGAATTTCACCATACAGTACCAAAGCAGTGGAATTTTGCCGAAAGAAAAATGATCTTACATTAAAGAAAAATTTTAACATCCTTTGTTGCGTGTTTCCGCGGCAGCATACAGTTTTATTTCTTTTGCTCGGCACAGCCGGGCACGTCTTTGGAATTTAGTATGCACTGCAGTGCGCTACGATCATCATGTTGATGGCGATGATGTATAAGAACGAAACCGTACGAATCCTCTCGACAGCCTCAGTGGCAATGCATGTGGAGTGAGATATTTCGGCAGTGCTTAAGATGAATAAAATTAGCATACGCTTATCATACGTTAAGGTGCTTTCGATGAAGGAAAACAGTGCTTTGCTTTGTAGCTAGCTGCTTTTAACTTGTCCCCTCTTACGTTCGCTTGGGGGAAAAGAAAAAAGTTGCGTCGACACACTTCAGCTACTTACGAACATCTGTTATTGCCTGAGGGGGAAGGAGATTTCTTGATTTTTTCACCAACATTTTCCATAAATTATCAACACGACACCTAGCATATGGATCCAGTGTAACGAGTGCCTTTCATATGGTATTTTTAAACGCGTCTTTTCACATATTTGCTACTACCTTTTTTTTCTGAGGTTTGTTCAAAACCAGTTCAGCAACACTATGTATGCTTCATTCTTTGTTCAGATAAATACAGCATTTGTATTTGACCATAATACAACATTTTTGTTTTGAAGTTTGATAGTTTTGTCCCGAATCACAATACAAATTCTACGAATCTCAATTTCAACGGCATATTTTTTCATTTAGATGGGCAAAGAGCTCATCTCATGAATAAGTGAAATATTTCGAATCAACCATTTATCCAATACCAGCAAGCCAGTGGGCTCATGGGTTTTCTCTATCTTAGTGTCCATTTTCAGTCAACTCAATCGGTTGCCCAACCCAGCGGCAGCTCCAGTGCGGGTTTCAAACTCCCAGCAAAGCGTGCGTAACCAGCGTTGACTCCAATTTCGATCCACCACATCGAACAACGAAATCGATTTTTTGTTCTTTCAGCGACCTTCGACTTCAAAATAACAGCAGCCCCAATGAACTGAAAATTGCCAGCGTAGCTCGTCCCGGGAAAAGTTGGACACAGTTGAGAAAAAATCGAAGGAAGCACCGTTACACGACAGCCAATCAGAAATGGCCAAAATCTGATGCAGCCTTTACGTTGGAGATCCTAACATGGACTAACGGACATGGTAGTTTGGGATTCACCAGGAGCTTTAATTGAATTTAGTGTTGACGAGGGTACGATCTTGAACGTTGTTATGTCGAAGGATTTAACCAACAACGGTATAGGCAGGATGTTTTAAAGAGGACATTATTTCGTTCATGCAAACTTTTTGTGATCAGTTTGTTGGTAACTGCCAAATGGTTAATCTTAAATAATTTATATGACAAAATGTTTTCCAGATTCAAGCTTTGTTTCAAAACGTATTCCATTGATTCATTCCAGGATTAAAGTCCCCCTACATAATGCGACATATTACTGAGAATCTCTTAGAAAATTGTCTGTAATATTGAGCATCATATTCCTAGCATCTTCTTCTTCAAGTAAAACTCGCTTGCTATCCTAAAGGAATTGCCAATTCCACAAATTGTGATTTACGCGTGGCTTTGTTTTATGATTATCACTTTCACGATGTTTCTTCTTTTTCTACGTGACACTCCGCATTATTTTATGGTTATTTGTCATCTGCGGACTCCGCTGGATGCTTATGGTCTCCCGGTTTTTTCTTCGCGTCCCCTTTTTTCCCACAACCGTTTGGCCACAACACTGACACCACCGGAAATAGATGACCGAGAGATTTCACCAAATTATGCCCCCGATATGCCACGGACATTTCGGTAATGATGGGTGCTTTGTTATGGGATATTCTCTTCCCTATTTTTCCTCCCACTCTTCCGCAACATCCTGCGCCACTGCCGCCAGAAGGGAAAGCAAAAATAACAAGAAGGAAAAAATAAATCTACGATCCATCCCCGCGCTGGTGGCGCCTCGGCAGTGATAAAAGAACTCCTTAAATACCCGTGTCATAGATAGCGCGTGGCGAGAAAAATGGTATGGCAATTTTCGCATAATCATAACAATTCCAAAAGCTTTCAAAAAGATTAATCCGATCCAGCGCCAAGGGGTGTCCCTGCGGGGAATCGCAGAAAGGCATCGAAAGAAAGTGAAATAGCGGCAATAAATGATTTTAGGAAAGGACACAGCACTAATGCTCATTGTCGTTCGGCGGATTGTCTGGAAACACTGGACAATAGTTTTGTATCCACACAATAAACAGTTTAAACGACAGATTTTGTTTGTAGGCAATATTAGAAAAAAGAAACCGTAAGAAATTAAACTCTTCATTTTGACGAACGACACACTAACTTGTTGCCATCTGTTTAAAAGAAAGTTTCCATCGGTATGTGCAAAGGAATGGCCAAAGGTAGGTGAATTGAGAACAC
Organism: Anopheles coustani; assembly: GCF_943734705.1. Classification (NCBI taxonomy): domain Eukaryota; kingdom Metazoa; phylum Arthropoda; class Insecta; order Diptera; family Culicidae; genus Anopheles; species Anopheles coustani. The sequence goes on along the minus strand of NC_071288.1, from coordinate 60,674,157 downwards.
CAACAACCACCGGGCATGTCTACCGAGTCCGAAGTTGCACCAATCAACTGGCCGCTCCTTGCTGCATGGAGCTTAAAGTACCTTTCCCACAAAAACCACTGCTGTGAGCGGACGGCTACAAGTTTTCCCTTGACGGCTCTTCGATTTGCATACGAGGAGCCACCCAAAAGGGACCGAAGTCTTCGACGTGCCAGACGGGGAAAAAATATCTTTCCCATTAGGGTTCGCCTTCCTCAGGGGGAAGGTTCATTCACATTCATAACACTCGATGCAGTTCAAGCACGCGGTTCAGATAAGTTGTTTTTTCCTTACCAGTTCAAATCAAACTCTCCTTCATTGGCCGAAACAGGGAGCCGTTATTTGCTGACTGGGGGAAAAACAATCCAGGCATCACACGTTTCAGCTATGGCCAAGGATGAAGAAAAAATTGCCTGAAGCTCCACTATAACGATATCGGCCTTCTGCGTTCATTATTGCTACTGCTTCCAGCATAAAGCTATGATAGTAGGGGATGGTTGGGAAAATTAGTTTTTCATACAAAACAGTCGGGTCAACTTGAACTTCAACATTTTGTTGCAGAACACAGCACGGGAACATACTCGTATGATGAAACAGAAGTACTGTCCAAATTATTTAAAAAAATATACAAATAAAAACATAATGTGAAGCTTAATAAACAACAAAAGAATCCGAACGCAGCGAACACATCAAACGACCGTGTTGATAGCGAATGTTCAAAATGTATGTCAAACCATCGCGCTATAGCCAGCCGCTTGCCAGTTGAACCGAAAGGGTGTCCTGGAAAATTCGCTCGACTCCCTTTTTTGCGCCTTCCAGCCTCGCTCTGTGTGTCTGTTTTTATGTATCGCACATGTGTGTGTGTGAGCTCATTTCCTCACACATCGAGCCGACCAGAGCAAACACACACACTCGGTTTACCACCTCGCGGGAAGGAGTTTGGCAGTGTTTGGCCACGGGAACGTGCGTCGAGTGAGGAAAAATAAGTGTTTACCTCGTTTTTGCGGTGATGGTAGGTTTGTCGGTAAAAGCTGCTGTTGATGTTGTTGCTGCTGCTGCTGCTGCTGATGCTGGTGCTGCTGCTGCTGCTGCTGCTGTTGCGATGTCACAACATGCACATGCGCATTCACGACAAGTATAATGAACAGAGCTTTTATCCATACTTTTCTCGATTTGTGTAAATTATTCACTACGGCTTTTGATTCTTGGCACATCATATTTCTTTTTTTCAGATTTCTTTTTTGCACCGCTTTCCGCTTCCGGACGAGGTCACACTAATCCGGAACGGTGGAAATGGACCGTGGCCCTACGAGCAGCACAGTGCACACGAACACTCTTCCCCAGAATGCTTCTGACGCACCACTTCGAGTGCCACGTCCGGGCAACTGATGGTAGCAGTATGACGTTCACGGCGCTGACATCAAACCAACGGCGAGCGAAAGAGCGTTTCCGCGGACGGAAACTAGACCAATGCTAACACCTCACCGGGCTAGTTGATTTCCGGAGCTACCGGGAGTACGCATGGAAGCGATGTATTCCAAAGGTGCGGGTCTACCGTGATCTGCACAGCTTCACTATTGACACTTCCTGCACTAAAACAACATAGTTACGAGATTGTGGTTGACCTAGGATTGAAAGGATTTACGTAAAAAAATATGTTTCCAATATCACTCGACGAATTGAACCATGCTTGTTGTTTTTTCTTTTCCAACACTAGAACAAATTTTGACCCGATACCATTTATGGTGTCAATTAAAGAAACACTGAAACCCCAATTACACCAGTATCGGAAGAAGAAAGTGAGATTTTAATCGTTTGCTTTAGATAAACTAACTAGAGAAATCATCCCGCGTTCTCTGAAAAATCGATGCTCGAAAGGGGTATGGTGTATCCTGCCGGATCGAGAGCCTTTCTTACCGCAAACACTGTGAACAACACAAGTCAACTTTTAAACTGGTCCAACGTATAGCGAAATCACATCCACGGATTGGGTAACAAGAGTAACAGAATGACTTCTCTGAACCGCTCGGAGCCGATTGTAACGCGAAACTGACTGGTGGATCGAAATCAAGCCTCGGTCCGAATGGACACGGTGTTTCTGAAAGTGGAGGGGATAATTCACCAACAAAAGGAAGTCTAAAGTGAATGTTCTCGCGCGTTTGTTGCGCATGATCATTGATGCCATTCCAGTAGGAGGACGGCGGAATGAACTCTCAACAGCTGATTGAAACGCTTCGTTCGTATCACAGCAGTGGTTGTGCCCTATTGGTATGTTTATTCAAACGTCTGCTGCTTTATTATTATACAATCTGAACCAACAAATTTCGCCTCGTCCAATTTTAATAACACTCTAATATTGAAATAACAAATCATTGGAACTCAAAGGAAGCCCCTTATGTTCGGTGATGTCGACACATATCAGTAACAGATCCATCTTTAGGACACGGCGTATCAGGCAAATCCAAAGAATGTTATAAAATTCTGCTGAACGGTTCTTGACTTCGTTTTCACTTTCAACACGATCAAACAATTTATATGAGTGCAATAGTCCAATGGCATCAGTTTTTTAAAGGCAGCTAAAACTGCACGCGCACTCAACCAATCGTAGTTTCGATACTATGCGCAAAGTTCAGATAAAAATTTGTAATGAGTTCAATTTTCGATTAAGCGTATTGCAAATAGCAGGAGGAATTTGGTCATTTCTGATTCCTATTCATTGTAAACAAACATTAAGTTTTATAGATATAGATGTATATATCTACGAAGTAGATAAATAGTATAGTATAGAATAAGTATAAAGTTACAGTTGTGGGTAGGTTGGAGAAAATGTCTACGCACCAATTATTGTTTAAAAATTAGGTTTAGACTTTCTTTTTTTTTATATCTGGTCGTCCGAAATAAAATAAATATGAATCAAATATTAAAAGCGAATGGAGGAGCCTGATGTACATCGTCTTTAAGTGATTCGAAATTGTCATAACAACTCTTTTTTTAAATCATTGGGATATTTTCATCACGTTGTGAAACATATTTTACATTAGCTATACGACTAGCATAATCAAAACATGATCAACCCATAAAATCGACCTTGTGTTAAAACTTTATATTCAAAAATCGATCATATTCGGCTCCAAGAGATAAATAGAGGATGAACTAATAAAAGGTGTTTTCTTTAAATCGGACAGAATTATCTTAAACCCATCAAGATGTTTTTCAAATCAGTCATGTTGCCGTTAACATGGTGGATACTAGTTTTAATACTTTTTGGTGTTATTTCTTTTCTTTACTTTCGGAATATCCTTTTACACCGGTCCGGGAAAAACAAACCATTTTGCGTGACCAACCGTGAGCATGAAAGCTTCCTCACTTTCCCATCCCTCCACACCAGCATGTTCGACGTGTAAGCTCTTTAAGTGCTCGGAAGCATAAATACTCGCAGGGAATTCTGGGAAAACCCTTTCGCTGGACGAACAAACGGAACCAGCCGGCATTGCCGAGTAGGTACGAAAAAAGTCAGCAGGAAAAGAATCTCCGCATGCTGTAGCTCGAGTCCGGAAAGCTAAAATGTATAGAATTAAATTAACATATTTTTCCGCTCCAGTGGCGGTAGTGGAAGTACAAGACACGCAATGGCAACACAGCATGGCAAACGGCTGTCTAGAACCGTTTCCAATCCTCGCCTGTCGGACAACTTTGACAAGGGTTACAATAAGCAAGGTAAAGGAAGTGGTGCAGACGTACAACGGCGGGCATAACTTCATGACATTGCCTTCAGTACAATCGCACGGCATCAGGGTTGAAAAGAATGACTAAAGATTTGTCTGCAGTATTTTGTTGTTTTGTACCATACACTGTTCAAACCAAAGATATGTAAAGGTTAATTATGTTGATGTAAAGAAGGTTGTGAGCCAAAGAAAATTTTGTTCACCCCAAATGTCAATGTTTGCTGCAGTCTCAATGAAACGATTATGGTTTTCCTGGAAATATATTTGTTGTTTTATTTTATTTATTTGCTAACGTTTCATTTGCATGTACTTACAAACATGTATACCGTCATTTATTTTGGTATTTTCCTTTATTTGTCATTCTTTTGCTTGTTTTTCTTATTCTTCTTCTTATTCTTTTACCGTATTGGTCATGAGCCCTAACTTTCATTGGCCGATATTCTAACCAGCACTACCACTCCACTGTCGCGGACCCCCATTATTTGCATTATAATATTCAAAACTCCTGTTACTTTAACCCTTGTTCTGTCCAGTTTTGTGATATTTATTAGACCAAACTACCTAATACATTCATTGTTTTTCATTGCTATATTTATCTTTAGCTAATTAGCTTTAGTATCTATCTAGGAATGCTGACGATAGTAACAAGCCCGCAAAAATAATTAAATTTTTGTTTTATGTAGAATAATATAATAATATAAATAAACATTAAAATATCTAAACAAATATTAAACATGTCAAAAATAATTTCCAAAAAATAAAGAGAGAGAAAAACAAATTTTAAAATTAGTTTGATGAGGTACGTTACAGTTACGGTACAGTTAAGAACTCTCCCTGTGGTTCTTGTTTGGGTTTGTAATTGAAATTAGCTAAATCAGTCCCAGTAATTGAGCTACATCTGGTACTGCCTTTGTTCCATACTTAACATTTAGTACCTTCCGCTACTCGTTCTCCACTCGACCCGTCAACAACCACAAGGTCAACGAAAGTGAAAACCGTCGCATACCACCGTCTTGCCCGGCCGCTAGGGAGGACGACTCCGAGATTTATGCGCTTTATTTAGATTAATGTATCCGTGAGAGAAGTTAATTTGGGCGGTAATTAAATTCATCGTCCCCGTCACAAGTGAGGTTTGCTCGTACCGCAGCACCGCCTTAAAGGTGGCCAAACTTGGGAGCGTGGAGGTGCACTTTTAGAACACACCGTGGTCTGTTGGATCATGATCAGCAGCGTACCGTTCATGGCTAGCCGTGTAGTAGCGAACATTGTGAGCCATCATGCTTTTTGTTTCCTGTTCCGTGGTGGAGGATGTTATTGTTGTTGTTCTACGAGGTCATAAATTACTCCCGATGTTTTCGCAAAACTTGTCTATCTCTCACACCACTGCCATGCCCCCTCCTTTCCCTTCCTCCTGCCCTTATGTTGGTGGTAGACGCAACTGCAATTATGGCTCATGTTACCAGTGTCTGACCGGTTGGTCCCCGAAGTATTTGCCGTTCCCTTTAGTCCTTCCTAGGAGGTACACCGACACAACCCTTCCTTTGCAGTGTAGAATCTTTACGGAAAAGATAAGGTTTGAAAGAGCCCGCGAACAACTTTTTTCGCATTTGCTAGCAGAAAACAAGCGATTGCATAGATGTGAGTCCTTGTAAATGTTCGTTAGTTGCTTGTGAATTTTCATTTATGCATCAGCCTCCATCGAGAAAAATGAAAAACAACTTCGTTCCAGGCCCAAGTCTAACGCCAAATTATTAGACTAATTTTTTTTTTTTTATTTAATTTTATTGTACAGTTTCAAGTGCAACCTAGACCTTCCTCAGCTACTGAAGTTGTCATCTTAATAGGAGCAGATTTTTGTCAAGCCCTCCACAAGAATATTCGAATCGACACAGCGTGCATTTTAATAAAGAGGTTGTTTTGTTCTCCCTACGTTCATATTGTTTTAAGTGTCCTTTCGACGCAATCTGGCACCCATATTTACTCCTATAGGGATTTGCATGTTTCATTGAATTTTGCGGGTGCTTCAGAATTCGTTACTTTTCTCGCTATGCGAAAATCAAGAGTAAAACTTCCGGTCAGCTACCCCGGCCTCCCCAGCTCATACCCATAGAAACACGTACCAGTACACAGGCACATACGACGGCTATTTCAAGTGGAACGTTATTTTGCAACGAATCATCCGGAAACCCGGCGGGCACAGCTGACCACCAGAACCACAGTCCAGCCGGCATGGGAATGCTACCATGGCCTAAAAACCAAGCGGTATGGAAGTAAATAAATTAAACTTTTATTTAAATTTCACCACCGTTTTTCACTGTACGCCTTCCGTCTCCCTGTCGCGCGTGCCGCATAGTTTGCCCTTCCTTCTTCGCTCACTGGACCTAGCGCTGGCGGTTGGGGTATCGTTAGCTAAATCAGAAGGATTTTTGCGGATGGACAAAATGGGAAAAACTCGTTATTTAAATTGAATTAAAACACCACAAAACTATACACAAAGTTGCAACCGGCCTCTGGTTCTCCTTCACATCCGGATGACCACACGGTCATTGAGAGTGTTTCCGTGCCGGCCATGGTTCGCATAAGCCGCAATGAGAGTACTCTGTGGTAATCAATGTAGAACGTTCTGTGCTGTTCTTTTTTTTTCAATAACCCTTCCTCTATGCTTAAGGATTAGTCCCGCGGATTGTAGAGTTGAATAAAGATTGTACCACCACATGATATTAATTGTTTGCATTGTATCTACGTTTCTACTATCGAGAAGTTTACATATTCATTTGGCAGGATTATTTTACACTTAAAATACCGTTTAAGTTAACAAAATGGATTGTATTATGGATTGGGCGTATTAGGAGTGCTCATGGCACAATTGTGGTACGAGGATACATCGCACACAAAGATATCAGTTTGAATTTCGAGTTTGACTCGCTCGTTATAGCAAACAGGTGACTACCGTGCTTTTGATCTACGATAAAACGTCAATAGGTCACTATTCAAGTCCAATAGGGGTTGTTGTACCATTTTAAAACAATATTAATCTCAAACATTACAGAGATGATCTGAAACCAGCATTCAAATAATTACTTTTAATGTTGATTCCATTTCTTCGACTTTTAAATCTCGTGGGAATATTAGAAACATATAGAAATAAAAGCAACATACTGATGTTGGTTTCCAAAACTGCTTACATAACAACGTTTTTATTTCTCATGAAACTTTCTAGCTAGTGAAGATCCTAATCTTGCTAGTATTTACTAAATATCTTGAGGGCTACCTTTGCATGTTACGCTGAGGGCGCATACAAAAGCCGATACTTTCAATTGGTTTTTAAATCCATAATAAATCACTAGGAGCCGAGATCCTTCAACAAGGTGGCATTCTCATTTTTGTGGTATTGTTGACATAAAGTTTTACCATCGTTCCAGGGAATCGGCATAGAACGGTTCAATGGTTAGATGAAGCCTAACGGTAGCACGAAACGATAGCGATACACCAGGGGAAGAACTATTTCTCGAGTCAGATTTCAAATGGCTAGGATTTGGTTGACCTTCCAGCGTAGCCGGATCTCCACGTCGAAGCGATACCAAAGCTCAAGATGTGGTAATAGGCACTCGGACACCGGATAGCAGTAAGCTGATGTCGATTGTATGTTTACCATTATATTGGTGCCACGGAGCAATCGGTTGCGGAAACAGGATTAACATCTGGTTCCCGTCCGTTTGGTACCGAGCCGGCACATGTTGGACAACCTTGGTGCTAACGTTTCCTTCCGGCCATCTCCTGTTCTGTACGATTCAGTCGGCCAGATTGGCTTGCCTAGTGCTTCTGGGTTCTGGCTCGACTTGACCCAGTGCGGCTCAACGTGGGAGCATAGCTGCCACTGTGTTGCTGATGGTGCTGGTGTCGGTTTCTCGTTGAGCTTAATAATAAATCGTACCTCCAACGTCAATGCCCGCACTGCCGGTTGGCGGGCCCGTCCATGTGCCGAGGGGCTTACCGGAGTTTCGTTCGGCGCCAGAGGCTACAAACGGAAGAAAACTCCCCAGCCTGCACTATGCAAATGTGTATGCATTTGATTTCTGCTTCCATTTGCATGTTTCAGCCCTATCAACAGCAAATATGTGTGGTAGGTTTCGACTTTTCAATTTCCTACCCACGACTCTCTTTCGCTCTTCTCCTCGCTCGTTCACTCTCTCCCACTGCCTCTTCCGTTTCTCTTGCTCTAACTTCTGTCCTTCCGGCCTTCTTTCCAAAACGCATCCACCCTCACGCATCGTCGTCCAACCAAGATACCAGCACGATACCGCACGATACCGAATTGGGCTGGTAAAAGCATTGGTTCAACTTTAGACTAAGTGGTTAAAAGTGATTTTCTACCCCTGCACACTGTCATTCCCACTAGGAGGACGGGCGTTCGCCACAAGAGGCACAACTGGACGAGCTGGGAGGAAACAAATTGCTTGTACAGAAATTGGATAAGTGGTGGCCTGTTACGAAATGTGCTGCCAGAAACACCCTCTTTATAGCTCTGTGAACGGTTTAGTTTTTTTTATGTTTTTTTTTTGTTTTGCAATTTACACATTCTCAACATGGAGGTAAGGACTTGTTCACGGCCTTTGTTTTTCGCTAAAGATTATTGTTACCGTTAAATTGAATTGCTCTTCTAGCTTAAGCCTACGGAAACGCCTACTTTTTGTAAAAGCAATCTCCATTTTAATACTGTGGTCTTTTAATTATTCTTAAAGTATAAAACATCAACTATAAACTTAATTCAAAAAAATTGTGTAATGCTATTTCATATAGATTTCTTAGCTTCACAATCTCGACTTCGGACAACTCTTCTTCTTCTTCTTCTTCTTGGCGTAACGACCTCTTGGTCATGCCTGCCCGTTAAGGGCTTACGAGACTTGTTTCCCTGTGGTACGTGGATAGTCAGTCCTCTCGTACAGGGGAGGGTCCGGTCTCGGTTGGGATGGTGGTGGTGAGCCCCAGCGCTCATGGGCCTATTTTCTACCGCTCGGCTGTCGCGGACTTCGGATAACTGGTATGGATCAAATGGTTATATGTTAATATGTTTACGATACCTTGGAGTAAGTTGAGACTTCAGGTGTCAAATATGTTCCTTGAGGCTGATAAATGAATTTCTGAGAATAAAATAACAATGCATTTGTTTTTTGCTCTCTTTGAACCTACGATAAATTTTTAACTGTGATTTTCGTCACGATAACGTTAAATTTAAAAGATTTGAAAAGTTTGATAGAAACCATGTGTACAAGTCATGGAATAAATTTAAATCGTCACGCCACAATCGTTTTAGCCATTGCATTCGATTCAAATCACGTCTTCTCTTAAACAGCTCTGATCGATGTGGCTTGAAGCCTTTATTACGATTCTAGCTACGATTTTTAGTACGGAAAGCGTGTAATAAAAAGGGAAAATCATCGTTTATGAAAGCGGTACTTCGTCCTCGGAATGCCTACCCCAGGTTAGCGATTCGTAATCGTTCCTTACTCAACTGCCCTGAAGGAGAAGTTTAGTGGATGTACGTGCCGACGATTTGGGCAACTTCATGCCGGTGTTCAGTGGCGAAATATGTGCCCTACGGACTGGCCCCTACCCTCTGAACAGGTGTCGAGTAGGATGAATATGTGTTATTTTACGACGGGTGCGAGGACGCCTGCTACAATCCCGGCGGGTTTAGAGCAAACAAACTTCAGACCGGAGGCAAAAGGGGTCGTTATAGAGATTTGTGGAAACATTTGAGATAATTTATCGGCGTATGTTTTATTTGATTGAGAAGAATTTATTTTACCCCCTACGTGCAATGGTGCCAAAACCAATATTCGTGTCAGTTGGTAACAAATTATTGCAGCCGAAATATCGAATAATAAGGGTGTAGTTTATAAGGGCTGTACCTACAGTAAAATACTCGTGCTTCTTCTTTGTGGCGTAACAACCGCCTTCGGCCCGTTAAAGGCTTACTTGACTTGTTCCCTTTGCGTGCATGGATAGTCAAGTCCTCTCGTACAGCGGTAAGAGCGGGTGGGGCTGCCTGTTTCGGTTGGGATTCGAACCCACACCTTCGAGGTGGTGAGCCCTAACGCTCATAGTTGATTTTCACCCTGCGGACCCTGATGCTCGTGCTAGCAGAAAGAATTTTTAAAAAGAACAACAAAAGCAAAGAAAGAAATTGTTTTTTTGTTTTGAAATTTTTTTATTTTATTGATTTGAATAGGACGTGATGGAGTAAGGATGATGCAATCAACGGGTTAACAAATTGAGCAATCAAATAACTATTTTTGCCAATCCTCATCATCACAATTACTTTCGTCCACTTCTCTGAATCCTGTATGGAATGAAACAGGTTATGTTAAATTACGTTTTCTAAATTCTACAACATTAATGTCTTACTATTGTTTGGTTCGCATTTGTTGTGACCTTCCAACAGGCATCTGTTGGAGAAATATTTAAAATTACGACCATCAGTAGCACAGATCGGTTCAAGTATATGCGGGCATGGAACACTGCACTCGTTGTCATCGGCCAAACTCTGATGCATGAACAAGAAGATAACTATAAATATAAAATGAAGTAAACATAACGATGCAAGGCAGTCAAATACAGGTTTTCTTAACACAAACGAACCGATCGTATAGACAAATATTTTCCCTTCCATTGTATGTTGTTTAAGTTCTGATCGTAGCAACGGCAAAGAACAACTGACTAACAGTGGCTTCCACGGGCCTAGTTTTATAGGCACCATATGTTAGTCTTTTGTCGATTACGAAAGCGTAAACTTCAGTTTGATTTTATTAAACTGGTTTAGCTTGATTTTGCGGGTAACATAGTAGTATGATAAACAGTGTTATACTATCTGGCCGACTTTTAACAGCCGGTTGGAACAATCCAAACACCATTTGTTCAAATTTGAAACAAATATGGGCCGTACGGCAGTTGCGTTTCCGGTGGATGCATCAATTTCTGGTTATAAACCGGTTTAAAACAGCTTCTTAACAAGTCGCCAGTCAAGTAAGGTGTCCATTTCAGCGTTATCGTTCAAACTTATGTTTTTTTATGTTTTTTTTTGCATTATTTAAGTAAGTAAGCATGCGAGAAATTTATCACGTGCACTTGATGCAAGATTTTTTCATGAAGTCGTTAAAGAGAAGATTGTTATAAGTGGTAGGTATTTTATTTTTTGATAATTTTGTGAGCATTGTATATCAAATAATTGTGTTTAGTACATATTTTGCCTGACATATAGTATGTATTTAGAAATCGTTTAGAAAATTCGTAGAAAATTTAGAACTTAACGCCTCAAGCCGCGTATTTGGACGAATGGACGAATATAAAGTTGAGATTTTTTTTGCCATGGTCAAAAATTTTTTTATAGTTTCATAGGTTTACGACAGGTTTTTTAATTTTTTTAATGTCTCAGTTTTTTTAAATTGGTCAGAAAATGTTTTATACGTTTATTTATGTTATTTTTACCTAGTTACAATTCAAAAGCGCAAATAAATTTGAAAACATTTGGCTTTTTTTAGCCATAGGCCTTAGAAAACCGGAGCTAATTATCAATACAACTTTTCCCAAGGAGTACTTAAGTATTGAAAAATATGTTTTTAAACTTTTGCAACCTCAAAGGTATGCAGATATGCCATACGATTTGCATAGGAAGCGATTAATTTTGGTTTTGGAAGCTTAATAAATTGGTTATGTTAGTCATGGAGGTTAGAAAATCGGCCCATGAGCGCCGAGGCTCACCACCTCGACGACGTGGGTTCGAATCCCAACCGAGACCGAACCCTCCCCTGTACGCGATTACTGACTATCCACGTACACATAGGCTAAAAACCCCGTAAGCCCTTAACGGGCAGGCATGAACTACAAGGTCGTTACGCCAAGAAGAAAAATAAAGAATATTAGTCATAGACAGTATATAACAATAATACAACAAATAACTTGAATAACAGAACAAATTTTCGTTTTTAAAAGCTTTTTAATAAATTAAATGTTTCTCATTAATTTTTTCCTATAACCAAGGCTTCTGGTGGACTCAACGATATTTATTAATTTTAGATATTTATTAATTTTAGATTTGTTCTAAAAAGGATTGGATTCGACACCTCCTGAGGTCTACCATAGGCTCTCCTTCCCAACTCCTACTCAATACGTCCGCGACGTACAGAACGGTAACTTGTCGTCTAAATATCCAAGCTAGTGTACACGGGAAAACTTACCCGCTTGGGCGGATGGGCGGCAAGGCTGAATTGAGAGGGGGAATGGACTGCTACCGCATGCGGCCCGCGAGACCCTCTCCTCCTTGGGTAAATGTGGCCTAACGCTACGGTTATTCCATCCAATGCGGCCCGCGTTCAAAAAGATTGGAGAACCCTGTAATAGACGAAAGGCATTTATCGGACATCATAGACGTGCGAACGTACAGGGGCGCAAACGTCGATTCAAACCACTTCCTGGTCATGGTGAAGCTAAGCTAAAAGCTCTGCGCTGTCAACACACTGCGTCATCGGCCTACCCCACGCCTAAACACGGATCAGTTGCGGACACCAGCTGTTGCCGAAGGCTGCGCGTCAGCGCTTGGGGAAGCGCTACCGGACAATATCGCGACCGCCACAACGTCCCTCGATGTTCACTGGCCTATGGTGGAGCGCGTCATCAGCAGCACAGCCGAGCAGACACTGGGCTATAAGCCACGTAACCAGAAAAAGTTCGATGACGAGTACAGGCTGGCACTATCCGAGAAAAACGCTGCACGCGCCAGAATGTTGCAGCGCGAAACCCGTAAGAACGTGGAACAATACAAACGACTGAGGACACGGCAAACCCGACTCTTGGAGGAGTCGGATGAACAACTGATGGAGCAACTAACTCAGTCCGGGGAAACTCGCCAGTTCTATAGCATGTTGAAGAAGACACAAGGCGGCTACACGCCAAACGTCGCAATGTGTCGAGGCGAGGAGGGCAACATTCTTACGGACTAGCGAGAGGTGATCGAAAGGTGGAAGTGCTACTTCAACGGACACCTGAACTGAGCGGAATTAGGTAAGTCCAGCAGCGGCGCAGACAGCATCGAGCAGCACATTAGCCAGGAGGTAGATGACCATGTGCTCCCACCATCCTTGGACGAAGTCATTAATGCCATCAAGCAGCTGAAACAGACCAAAGCAGCTGGCAGAACTATTCACGATGGGTTCAGTAGAGCTTGCCGTCAGCTAATTGTGAAAATCTAGGAGCATGAAAGGAAAGTTTACAAAAAGGGTGACAGAATGGACTGGTCCAACTTTTGAGCCATCACAGTCCTCAATGCTGCCTACAAAATCCTACCCCAGATAGTCTTCTGCAGACACGCGCCACTTGCTACAGATTTCGTCGGAGGCTACCAAGCTGGGTTTGCTGGAGGCAAATCCACTACCGACCAAATCTTCACGCTACGGCAGATATATAATTTAAAAAAATATATATATTTTAATGAACCACATAAAAAAATGTTTACATGCAACATTAAAAAACGGAAACACTAACTCTACCATGGAACATTGCTATAACCCTCGGGAATCAAACTACATTGAGTGGGTGCTCCTTACTTACCAGCCCATTGGTCTGTCCACTTGGTTCTGCAACCGCTGACACTTTTTGGAACCATTGAACTTCTTAGTAGAAAGATTATGTTTGATTAGCACTTGAATCCCAGATGCCTTGTCCTTACCAACGGCTAGTGAAAATCTATTACCGTATATCTGGCTCCGGACAAATAACACTATTGGTTTATTCGTCCAACAATATAATCTTGCAATATAGCGATGTGCAGGTTAAGGATACGATTGGAGGGATAAGGTATACCAAGCACTATTTTATGGAATTTTCGGAAATAACTCAATGTGTAAATAACGGGTGTTACTTTGCCTGATATCTGAAAGAATCCTCGGGCGATTTGTTGTGTACATTTCCGTGAAACAAAAGTGGTTGTATGTTGGTCTTGACTTGCTTTTGTGATTAAATGCTATCAGTACGTTTTAAACAATACGTACATGCCCATCGTATGACTCAGTCGAATGTTAGCCCTATTGTATGATGTTACCCCTTGGCAAACTATTCCATGTGTGAACAGAACATTGCTGGAGGGACCAGTTGTGTACATGTGAAGGAAACTCTTCCGAGCTTGTAACTTTTCTATCCGTCTTTGTGATGATCTTTCTGTTTTTTTGATAAGAACAAACATTTCTCATGTGTATTCGCATAGCAGTCGGTGAAAAAACTAATTCCGAAGACTTACATCGATTAGAAACGTGTTTCTGAACACTATTATTTGGAATTTTATTTCTTCACACACATATGATCCGAAGAATAAATTTAGTATATGATGAGAGCGATGAGTTTATCCTAAACTTCCGGAAAGCCTTCCGATTCAGTAATTAGAGCATGTTCGAGGATTACACGTCCCTCTTTGTACCTACGGTAACAAAAACGATTAGGTTATTCATAAAATCTCCAATTCGGTACACATTACCAAAGCATACTTTTGTGTTTCTTCAGTGGCAAACTCGTACATCCAACCCAGCTTGGCCTTGCAGTTTTTACACATAACGTCCCGAACCATATGGCGTCCAGTAAGCATTATACGGTCCTGTACCTGCGAGTAGGTAATGTTCACCACACGCTTGAACAAATACGCACGGCCTGGAAAAGGTAAGATTAGGTTACAACAAATGCGTAGTGACAAATTTGCTTCGCTCTATTACCAGTAGCCCCTGTGAATCTGGTGCTGATTAGCTCCCGTTTGTTGGTCAAGTTGGTTTCACAAGCGGCACAGTTGTACAACTTTTGGCCACCGATGTGATCCACAAAGATTTTTCCCATGGCGAAGCTGCTTTAAACTTTTCAACAAAAAATTGGTTTCGATAGCTTTGTTGTTTACTGCTTGGATCTCGATTTCGAAGTGTTTTGTTTGATTACCTTTGTCGTTTTCGGGACGTCATGTATTAATGTCAAAATATTTCGTTCACAGTGTTTAAAAATCGAATTCATCTTGTCTATTATAGAAAGTGGTGAATCAGAACATTTGACAAAAAAGGCATCCTTACATCCAGAGAAATTCGGATTCAAATGTAATTTTTTTTATAAACTTTTTGGATTGTATGTTTTTGCTCCAGTGGTGCAGTTTTATCAAATGACAGCTGATCCAGTCCAGTGGTGCAGTTTTATCAATAAACGAAATAAAAAGCGTAAGTTATGCAAATGTGTAATTTACATATTTATTAGTGTGGTTGTACATCTCAGGAATTTACCGCGATGTTATAAACCCAATCTACTGTCAAATTTTGAAAACCGCGTATCTCCGAATCCGCGTATGTCGAGTACCGCGTATGTCGGATATCTACTGTATATGTAAAATAACGCACTTAAATCGGAACTTAGTCCATCGTTCCAACATCTAGAATCATGTGAACCTAGAGATGGGTTCACCTACGAAGTCTCATCACTCAGTGTATTTCAAAGAAGAGCCGACGTCGACGAGCTCGTGTTGTTGTTGATAAATAGACTGTTTTTCGTTTTATTACGAAACTATGGACGATAATGAAGATCTGGATTATGTTGAAGAAGACTATTATACTACGTTGAATTTACCCAAAACTGTAAGTGTGGAAGTTGGTGTTCTATACAAACTATACCAGCTACGTATAGTTTCATCATTCGTGCTACTGATTACATCAACAAATCGGTCAACCCGGCAAACTTTTTTTTGTAGGCTACGCAAGAAGAAATCAGCAAAGCATACCGCAATTTAAGCCGAATCTTTCATCCGGACAAGCATGGCAATGGAGAGAACAAGCAAAAGGCAGAGCTTATGTTCAATCGAACGAAAAAAGCCTACGAAGTGCTATCCGATCCGCACCAGCGTGCAATTTACGATTCGCTCGGTGTTAAGGGACTGGAGACGGAAGGCTGGGAGATTGTACATCGGACTAAAACCCCGTCCGAAATCAGGGAAGAATATGAGCGTCTGGCACGCGAAAGGGAAGAACGCCGTTTGCAGCAGAAAACGAATCCCAGGGGAAATATTTCTGTGCATATTAACGCGACGGATTTCTTCAGTCGGTACGATGATGAGTATTACGATAGCGGTATACTGCCCTCCATCGAAGTGTCCGGGATGAGCATGTCACAGTCAATTGAGGCTCCCCTATCGCGCACCGAAGTAGCTACCCTCTCTGGTAGCCTGCATCTACAAAATGGGGTGGGCAGCGGAAATTTTGTGCTTTCAGGAAAGAGACTTATCAACAAGGGGTGGTTTGAAGTGGATTGTGGAGCCGGTAACGGGCCCGTTTTGGGTGCAAAAGGCTCCCGGAACCTTACCAATCGCATCTTCTTGAATGGTGGAACAACATTTCATTTTCGACCGAACGCGATCATACCGGGACTATCGGGAAGTAAGAAATACAAAGGGGATATATATTTGGGGTTGTGAAAGTTGATGATGTAACATTTTAAATTTTTAGCAATTGCCATTCAACTGGATAAACACACCTTAGGATATTTAACGTACAATGCAGGACTGCAGAACTCGATGTCGACGGTAGTAGAAAGGAATACTGAAAAGTATCATTGCAATATCACGGCCACATTAGGTATTCCTCACTGCTACATTTCTGCCTCATACACAAGGAAGTTGTTGGAGCAAGGACTAAAGCTTCGTGTAGCATTGAAGTAAGTTATTATAAACCGTTTTACAATCACTCCTTCCGTTATAATACTGCATGATGTGCCACAATTATCTCCCATTTGTAGAGGAGGTACCTTTGGCGTTTTATCCGAGTGCGGAGCAGAGAAGAAAGTTTCAAAATACAGCTCCGTGTCAGCCACCGTGTGTGTTGGAGTACCGTCTGGCGTGACACTCAAAATCAAGTATGAATTTGGTGGAAATCAATCGGCACACTTTCGTTATGAAAGTAAAATTTATTGTCTTTGCAGGATCATTCGTTCTACGCAAACTTACCTATTTCCCATCCATCTAAGCGAGGAAATCATTCCGGCCGCCATATTTTACGCCACTGTTACTCCTTTGTTGACGTATTTTGTTTTAAAAAAGATGCTTTTCGATCCCATGAACGAAGCAACGAAACAAAAAAACATCGAAAAGGTGAAAGAAACCAACAGTGCCCGCATGGCTGAAAAGCGAAAGGAAGCAGAATCTGCCGTCGCTCTAATGGGCGCTTTGTACGAGCGAATTTTGAAAGAGGAGCAGAAACTTCAAGGCCTAGTCATATTATCTGCCTTGTATGGTCGATTTAAAGACGGTGAACATGCGTCGTTGGAAGAATCGGATGATATGGGTTTTATTCAATCAAATCCATTTGTTATTGATGTGAAAATCGCTCTCCAGTGTTTAGTAAAAGATTCCCAGCTCGTTCTATATGCTTCTAGCAAGGTACGGATGAAATACTGCCATGCTTTGCTTAATATAATGCAATTTTATTGTTTTCTAATTGCAGAGTGAACTACCAGGCTTTTATGATCCGTGCTTTGGTGAAGAAAAACAACTGAAAATCGACTACGAATACAAGAACAATACCTACAGTTCCGTGTTTGCTGATTTGGATGCTGTTCATCTACCGCTTGTAGCGAACGAAGCGTCCTAACTAATCAGTGGACATTACAGTTTTAGTCTTTCCAAAGAATCAGACATTAAAACTACAAAAACAGTAAATATTTTTCAAGCGAAAATAATTTTAGGTTTTGTTAGCAGCCGCACCGCGTCGACCCAGCGGCTAGCAGAGAGCGATGGACCGACTGACACTCTCACTGACAGGAGGCTGTCAGTGGAGAAGTGTCCTGCGATGTAAAGAGGTGAAAAGGAGATCTCTTCTGATCGGCATCTCGAGCGGAGCGGACGCGTCGTCGTGACGGTCCGCCAGTTTTAATCTGTTATTAGTATCTTGTATTTTTAATGTGTTTATTATAATAAAGTTATTGTTTTATCACAAAGCACAAAAGTGGCGACGAGGTAGAGAGACGATTGTACGCGGCAAATGAAAAAAAGGCGCACGGCACGTTGTTAAGTAAAGAGGTCAACGGTCGCGCATTACAAAAGTGCAATGGAGGCGCATCGTGAGCAGCAGCCATCGCGCGAGGTTAATGGCTCACATCGGCAAGCTGATCCTGAATCAAGCTGGATTCAGGAAATCTTCAAACAGCAGCGGGAAGCTATGCAGCAGCAGCAGCAAGCGTTCCTGAACCAGCAGGAGAAATTGGTGACGGAACTTTTTGCGGTTTTAAAAGCTAAAGAGCCGACGGACACGGCGAGAACGATCGAGTCTTTAGCGAACAACATTAAAGAATTCCAGTTCGACCGGGAAGATCGCGTAACCTTTACCGGATGGTACAGCAGGTACGAGGATTTATTCGAAAAGGACACGGAGGGGTTGGACGACGCCGCTCGTGTCAGGTTGTTACTGAGAAAGTTAGGACTGGCCGAGCATGAAAAATACGCAAGCCATGTGCTACCGGCAAAACCAAACGAATTCGATTTTAAAACCACGGTGGAAAAGTTGAAAAAGTTATTTGGTTCCCCAACGTCGAAGATTGAAAAATGTTTCCGTTGTTTGAATCTGCAAAAGCTACCAGATGAAGATTTTGTAATGTATTCGTGCCGAGTTAACAGAGCCGTTATCGAGTCCACAATGAACGGGATGTCGGAAGAAGAGCTGAAATGTCTAGTGTTCGTGTGTGGGTTGAAAGAGGAGTCCCACACAGAGACACGCATCCGGCTACTAAGCTGCCTGGAAGAAAGGAGAGTGCTTACCCTGGCCCAGATGACCGATGAATGCAAGCGTTTGGTCAGCTTAAAGCGTGACACCGCTATGATAGCTAAATCGGAGAAAAGTATTGCGGTTGTGCGAGACCTGAATTATAAATCAAAATTTTCCAGACCGCAAGAGAAAAAAGTAAAATGTTGGCTTTGTGGTGGAGGGCATTTCGCGCAAAATTGTCCGAAGAAGTCCCACAAATGCCAAAGATGCCACGTTATAGGGCATAAAGAAGGTTTTTGTGCATCAGCCCAAAGATGGCGCAATAAACGAAAGCAATCCATTAAAACGGTTCTAGTGAACACAGTGTACAGTGGCCGTCGTGGCCATGTAAATGTGATATTAGATCACACACCAGTGTCGATGATGGTGGACACGGGCGCTGAAATTAGTATCATTTCAAGAGATGTATGGTGCAACATGGGCAGGCCGACGCTGTGGCCGACTGGAATAAATGCCAGGTCAGCGTCCGGTAATTTGGTACAAATATTGGGTGAATTTAAATGTGCAGTTACGATTGGACGTCACCAGCAGCAGTGCCTAATAAGAGTTGCGAGTTGCAATCTGCTTTTGTTGGGAACGGACATAATGGACAAATTTGGTCTATGGGATGTCCCATTATCATCGATCTGCAACCAGATAAATGTTGTGCAGGATGCAGTTGCAAGTTTGAAAATATCGTTCCCGACACTCTTCGCACCGAAGCTTGGGTGTTGCGTTAAGGCAAAGATTAGTTTGGTCCTGAAGGAAGGAGTCAGTGCAATATTTCGTCCGAAGAGGCCAGTGGCTTATGCCATGCGACAAGCAGTGGAAGGAGAGTTGCATCGTTTGGAGAGTGAAGGTATCATCACTCCCGTCGAGTATTCTGAATGGGCGGCACCAATAGTTGTCGTACGGAAGGCGAATGGAACCATCAGAATTTGTGGTGATTACTCGACTGGTTTAAATGAAGCACTGATGTCACACCAATACCCGTTACCGCTGCCGGAGGAAATATTCGCTAATCTAAGCACCTGCTCTATTTTCAGCCAGTTAGATCTTTCCGATGCCTTTCTACAGGTAGAAGTGGCAGAGCAGAGTCGCGAGCTACTCACGGTTAATACACACCGCGGTTTATATAGGTATAACCGTTTGCCCCCAGGAGTAAAGGCAGCCCCAGGAGCTTTTCAACAGCTCATCGATACAATGCTGGCGGGGCTAGAAGGAGTAGCTGCGTACATGGACGATATTGTGATCGGAGGAAACACTGTGGATGCTCATGATCGGAATTTACGAGCGGTATTGCAGAGGCTTCAAGAATACGGATTTACGATAAGGCCAAGTAAGTGCAGCTTTAATCAGTCCCAAATAAGATACTTGGGTCATATTCTAGATGAAAAAGGATTGCGTCCGGACCCTGATAAAATAATGGCTATTACAAAACTTCAACCACCGACGGATGTATCAGGAGTGCGTTCCTTTTTGGGAGCTATTAACTTCTACGGCAAATTCGTTCGTAACATGCGGATGTTACGTCAGCCACTTGATGATCTTCTCAAGGAGGGTACTGCGTTCCAGTGGACTCAAAAATGTCAACATGCGTTTGAGCAGTTCAAGAAAATATTATCTTCAGATCTGCTGTTGACCCACTACAACCCGAAGCTTGAGATTATTGTGTCAGCAGATGCATCATCATTTGGAGTAGGAGCTACTATTGCCCATAAGTTCCCAGATGGCACCCTTAAAGTAGTTCAACATGCTTCGCGGGCATTGACAGCTGCAGAACAGAGATACAGTCAACCTGATCGTGAAGGACTTGCCATTATTTATGCTGTAACCAAATTTCATCGAATGATATTCGGCAGACATTTCCGGTTACAAACGGACCACCAACCACTTCTTCGGATATTTGGCAGTAAAAAAGGGATTCCAGTTTACACTGCGAATAGACTGCAAAGATTTGCATTGACATTACTTCTCTATGATTTTGACATAGAATATGTCCCTACAGAGAAGTTTGGAAATGCAGATGTATTATCCCGGCTAATAGACAGACATGAGAAGCCAGAAGAAGATTTCATCATCGCGAGCATGGAGTTGGAAAACGATATGGAAGCCCTAGTGAAGAATGCAGCGACGTTCTTACCGCTGTCATTCAATGATGTCGTTCGTGAGACTAGAAAGGATCCTGTACTTCGGTTAGTGCATGATTACGTCCAGAATGGGTGGCCAGCCAAAGTGGAAGGACAAGAGCTAGGAAGGTTCTTTGTAAGACGCGAGTCCCTTTCAACAGCGGAAAATTGCATCATTTTTGGAGAACGTCTAGTAATACCGGCATCGCAACGTCACAAGGTATTACAAATGATGCATATTGGGCACCCTGGAATTGAGAGGATGAAAGGAATAGCCAGAAGCTATGTTTATTGGCCACAAATCGATGCTGACATAGAGAGAATGGTTAAAACATGTAAATCATGTCTCTCTGTCGCAAAATCACCAGCGCATAGTACTCCAGTACAATGGCCAACGACTAGTGTGCCATGGCAGCGAATACACATAGATTATGCTGGTCCGATTGAAGGGGTATACTTTTTACTGGCCATAGATTCCTACTCGAAATGGCCTGAAATTGTACCAACTACACGTATTTCTGCTGCTGCAACTGTGGAGATTTTACGAGGATTGTGCTCCCGCCTCGGTATGCCGAGCTGTATTGTGAGTGACAACGGGAGGCAATTTACCAGTTCAGAGTTTGCGGATTTCTGCAATAGCAACGGGATTGAACACATCAGAATTGCACCGTACCACCCGCAGTCAAACGGGCAGGCAGAACGTTTTGTCGACACATTCAAGAGAGCGCTTAAGAAAATTAAGGAGGGGAAGAGGACGTTACAAGAAGCTCTAGACGTGTTTTTGCTTACATATAGGAGTACGCCCCATAAGCTTTTGCAAGAACATAAATCACCGGCAGAGTTGATGTTCGGGCGTAGAATACGTACGTGCCTCGAGCTACTCAGAATACCTCCAAAGCCTAAGCCTGGTTGTGATCAAACCCATCATAGAAGACGTTATAACATTGGTGACCTTGTATATGCCAAGGAGTACAAGCAGAACACGTGGAAATGGATCGCTGGAGAGATTGAACAACGTGTAGGAAAGGTGATGTACAAAATTTTGAAATCAACTGGTGGAAAGCAGGTTTCACACATTAACCAGTTGAGACCGCGATTAGCCGATAGCAGCAAACTTCTTGAGCAAAACCGAGATAGTCAGCAACCTTCGATGGCTTTGGATATATTGCTAGAGGCCTGGGACCTCAATGAATCCAAAACAGCGCTACCATGCACCCGTGATATTGAGCAACCTGTGATAGTTCCTGGTAGGGAATCGTCATCGTCATCACCGGCAACGTCGTCGTCATCATCATCATCACCGTCGTCACCGTCATTATCGTCGTCTCCTTGTGTGTTAACGTCTTCGTTTTCGTCCTCAGTGTCATCCCATTCTCGCCCACCAGAAGAATGTCCTGAAACACCGAGGTCCGCTAACTCCCCAGGATTTGCAACGGCAGATAGTAGATCACCATCTCCGGTACGGACGCTACGCCGATCTTCGCGAGTCCGAAGGCCGCCGCTGTGGATGGACCAGTATCGGCAGAATTAAAGAGGGGGGATGTTAGCAGCCGCACCGCGTCGACCCAGCGGCTAGCAGAGAGCGATGGACCGACTGACACTCTCACTGACAGGAGGCTGTCAGTGGAGAAGTGTCCTGCGATGTAAAGAGGTGAAAAGGAGATCTCTTCTGATCGGCATCTCGAGCGGAGCGGACGCGTCGTCGTGACGGTCCGCCAGTTTTAATCTGTTATTAGTATCTTGTATTTTTAATGTGTTTATTATAATAAAGTTATTGTTTTATCACAAAACACAAAAGGTTTCTTTCAGCGTCTTCACATGCTTACGGCACAATATTTGGAATGTAAAATCATGTTAGAACCTGTGCGTTAGTAAAGTCTAGTTGTAGTATTGTTACATAAAGAATGCTGAATAAAATTGAGAAAAAAACAGATGTGCTGGTTTCAATTGTTCAATTTAAAAAAGTATACTACACGATCTTGTTCCGAATATATAGACGCAAATCCACTCTAAAATTACTGTTACACCATGCCATGAGCTTAGATAGCAATAGCATTGAAAGCGAGTGAAGGGAGCGCGAAAGTGAGATGCAGACAATTTCTACAATTTCTACCTTGAGCTTAGATAGCAATAGCGAAGGTGAACGAGCGAAGCGAGCGCCAAAGTGAGATGCACAATTTCGACGCGTCGAAATTTCCCCTAAGCGTCGAAATTTCCCCTTAACCGCTGTGCTGTTGCTAAGGGAAACCAAATACCGTATGCGTGATAATGTTTGCACCACCGTGTATACCATACCGTATGCGTAATAATGTTTGCACCATCGTAGTAAAATAGTTCCCGTTTTCTCTGGGCATACAAAACGAAATGAAACGTTTTCGTGATTTTGGGGACAATTTCGAATCGAACATTGCATCTACTCTTGGGAAAGGTGGTTCTTCAACGTGATGAAAATAACCAACGCAGAATAAAAATAACCAACGCAAAATAAAACTACATCCATAAGGTTGGGCCCAGTAAACGGGCCTTTTACCGGGCCCTGTAAACGGGCCACGTAAGCGGGTCCTGTTAACGGGTCGTGACACTGGGCTATGTAAACGGGTCCTGTAAATGGGCAATTTAACCGGGCTCTGTAAACGGGCCGTGTTACCGCCGTTTACCGAGCCCTGTAAACGGGCCGTGTTACCGGGCCATGTAAACGGGTCCTGTAAATTGTTCGTGTTACCGGGCCCTGTAACCGGAACCAGTCAACGGGCCGTGTTACCGGGCCCTGTAAACAGGCCGTGCTACCGGGCTCTGTAAACGAGCTGTGTTACTGGGCCCTGTAAAAGGGCCGTCTTACCGCCGTTTACCGGGCCCTGTAAATTGGCCGTGTTACAGGGCTCTGTAAACGGGCCGTGTTACCGGGCCCTGTAAACGGGCCGTGTTACCGGGCACTGTGACCGGGTCCAGTCAACGGGTCCTATAAACGGGTCCTGTAAACGGGCCCTGTAAACGTGCACTGTAACCTGGCCCTGTAAACGGGCCGTGTTACCAGGACCTGCCAACGGGCCCTGGAACCGGGACCTGTAACTGGGCCGTGTAACCGGGCCGTTTTACCTAGTGGATACTAAATTTTCTCCTCGGCAAAACTCGTGCTTCAATCCTGTCGAAATCCTGTTTAAAAAAAATAATTCTAGGTAAGTATATAAAAGCCAAACTAAACCTCATTTTACAAAGCGGAATCATTGACAACATGGTATTGCCCGCAACGTTAACTTTTTGACTTACATGTTGATAAGTTATAGTAAACATACGTTATTTGAAAGAAAGAGTGAAATGTACTGTTGACGATCAATTTTGTTGTTAGAATCCTTCGCAACAACGGCTCGGAATAGGAATTTTGAAAAAATCCTGCCCAAGAACTCTAATTCCACTAACATGAACGACAACAACCTGATAGGTTCAGGGAACACCTGGCACCTCTATAACAGTAGATTGTTTTTATTTCATGTTGAAAGCCAGAAAAATCATATAAACATGAATTACGTTGAAAATTTGCTAATATATGTGAGAAATCTTTCACCGTTTTATGTCGTAAGTATGGTGGTATCGATTCTTGTTGTAATTCTCACGGCCTACCTTGGGTTGACGGGCTGTGTCGCAACGCTGGATGATTCCCAAAACGAAGATGGTCAACAGAAGAGAGCAGAACCGAAGCAAAATACTACCCATAAATCAAAGCCTCCATCAGAGCCTGTACGTAGCTAACACGCAGAATGATCCGATAGGCAAGTGCTAAAAACATTCCCTCCCATTCCCAGATTGACTCCAACACATCCGATGATTCCGATGGCGATGCTAGCAACGACAGTGATGATGAAAGCTCGGACGAAAGAAGCAGGCGGTTGCACATTGAATCTCTGGGGCAGCTGAAATCGGCCAAGCTGAAATCGATTGAAAGTAAACTCACCGAAGAGCAGCGTCAGGCGGAAAAGGAGTAAGAATACATTTTGTCTTGTTGCGACGAAAACATCTAAGTTGTTGCCTCCGATTTCCAGGATCGAGCGGGCTCAGTTGGCTGCAATTTTTGAGCTGCTCAAGAAACAAACCGAAAGCTCCAATTTGAACGAAGAAGATCTCAAGGAGCAGCTTAGTTTGTATAGATAAACCGATTCCTCCGAATGCACGTTTGCATTAAATGGACGTTTCGATGTTCTAGTCAATTCGTAATAGTAATATGCGAAAAATTCCGTTCTATTCCGCTAAGTGTCGTATGGAGTAGATAATATTCTAGGGACCATAAGTTCATTAGTATGAAACGTAAAATCTTGATCGAAAAACACGTTGATCACGTCCAAAATTTGTGAACAGCATAATATTATTTTATCGAAACCAATGTGTCATAGCGTAGATGTACTTGATAATAACGAAGAACAACACTAAATGTGCAATAATACAAAAGGTTTTATTTACAAATTGTTGTTGCAATCACGTATCGAACGGTGTGCATGCGTGCTATTTAATCAATTTTGTAGTTGTAAGCGATATCATAGTTGCTGATAAGCATCTGCAGGATCAAAATGTTAGAAAAGAAAAAAACGATACTTTGTATCCAGATGTACTCGAACGTGTTCCAGCCTTTGAACTCCAGCAGGTAAGCCGGCAGCAACCAGCCTCCCTGTGAGATGAACCACATCACCGGGATGAATATGGCCTTCCTCATTCCTATGTTTTTAAAGTTCTTCACGCACAGCGGCAACAGGGAAAGGAACCAGACAAAGTACTGCGAGGTAACCACCGGGTTGTAGGTGACCATCACGAAAGCAATCGTAAACAATCCGAATACCATAGTTTGTCGATACTGCCCATAGCGGATGGTGAGCATCAGGATCAGTATCAATTGCGGCAGAAAGGTAAGAATCTTTTCGACAATCGTTACGTCGAACGTAGAGCTCAGATATTGGAGGTAAAAGTAGAGCGAAAAGTTGTGCCGTATATCCTTTCTGACTAGATGGTAGAGCATGGATTCGTACAGGAACTGATAGCCATACAACCAGTAGAATACGACGGTCGTGGTGCCCAAAGCTACCAGCGTACCAAGCACGAGGGCTATCTGTTTCTCGTTTGGGTTCAGTATTGCACTCGCGTAATCCTGCCACGATCTTAAGGGACGGTTTTGTGTGGCAAGGTAAAATGCCAACGAGAATCCAATAGGGTAAAGCCGGAAGTGAATTGAAAGCCCAAGAAAGAGCCCTGCGATGAAATGCTGCAAGCTGGTTTGTTCATTTTTTAGAAAGTAGTAGATGGCAAGCAGCACCAACGAGCACGAAACACAATCTCCGTTACCTCTGGTCGCAATTATCATGGTTAGCGGATTGTACAGCCAACAGTAGGCACTCAGTTCCGCCATCCGGATGTACTTCGGGGGTAGGGCTTCGTTGTTACTATTTAGAATTTCATTCTTCCGCTTGATCAAGTATTTGTTGCGGTTGTTTAGCGTTTCTAGTTTTAATAACTTTGTCTCGATCGAGATCTTGTTGCTACGATAGCAGTTGAGCAAGATCCATTTTATTAACACCCCGATAAGGATGTCAAAAAGGGAAAAAATGAACTTGCCAAAACTTGGATGGATCAGTAGATTCGGCAGCACGAGGTATGCCAGGAGCGGAGTGTATCGGTAAGTGTGCCTCTTGAAAGGTGATCCCAGTGAAAGTACATGATTTGCGCCATCCGTGACCACCCGATAATCCACGTCTGTGTACTGCACGTCCGATAAACTGTCCTGCACTTCCCCGTAGTATATGAGGAAAATTCGTACCGCCGTACTTATTATGAGATGCTTTTTGAATGACATCTTGACACAGACGTACTTAATTGGACTCTCCACGGGATATTTTTTAATGGTTGCTGGTTAGTGTTCTGTATTCGTTATCTACTCTAGCCCCTACACTTGTTAGTTTAACATACTAATTGGACGAAAGCGTGTGGTGCACACAGACGACCTTATAATTTTGTTTTCATTTCTATAGCGGCTTTCCGCATGCACTCTTTGAAGGCGTGAAACTCTTTATCGCAAGACCGATGCGTCACATTGAGGTCGGTCGTGACGCAAGTTGCGTACGATGCTGCTGCCACGGAACACTTAGCCATCAACAGTGGATAGTTGCGTAGTCTTTGATTTGCTCGTTTCACTGATTCCATTGCCGGGTTTTTCCTACTTCGGCCCGATACGAATGGAACGAATTTCTCGCGGAGGCAAGGCGCCTGGTTCTGGTTCTGCTATAAATGCGTCGTACAGCGGTTTTGAAAAAAAGATTAATAGTGCTGTACCGGTTACCAGGGAGCTGAATGTTCGTGGATTGCGCTGGAACCAGTTTCGCTTCGGAATTCGGAAAGGGCGACGAGGGTCCGCATTCATTCCGAGCTGTGTTACTTTTTCGACTGATTGCTTCGCTCTTGTTCTGCAGTTACTTTCTCGGCTTTGTAATCACGATCCAGTTGTATTCCGGAACAGCAAAGCGATACCTTGTGCCACTTCAGACAGCACTGGCGCATATCGTCGATAACATCATAACATTTCACCTCGTCGAAATCGTGCTCTGCGGGAGTGGAACAATTATGTAAGAAATTCGGTCTTCCTAAACAAAGCGTAAAGCCAGTCTTACCTTTCAAACAAGTCTGTATCCGACAGGCTGCAATTTTACACGGATCTTTTGATTTACTTTTGGACATGAAAAACTGGATGATTTCCCAATTGCAGCAAATTATCTTACTCTATTCCCGGCGGAAAAAGAATGACATCGAAAAAACTTAGTGCCGGCTAGAAATAAACTTTTCTGTTTATGTTTGACGGTTCCACTTTGACAATCAGCGTACTCTCCAAAGTTTATGTAGAGTAGGTGTGATCATGCTTTTGTCATGGTCACCATATTCCCGCTAGGCAGCTCGAAATATCGTGCTAAAAACGTCCTACGCGTGCAACAAACGTTCTACTTTTTTGAATGGGGGTGAAACAAATGCAGTACGTTTTCGAGCAGTCGTTCTACTTTGTCCTACTTCCCATACAAAACTGCTCGATGTTTGTTTCATTTTAGGACGATTGCTGGAAATCGCCTAGCGGGTTGAATTTAATTTTTGCTAATTATGATTTTCGAAGCAGTTTTTCGGGCATCAAACCATGGTGAGGACTCAAAATTGGCTCAAACAATTTTTAATAATCTTGAACTGTTCAACACAGTCTTGAAGCTGTCCGTTTGCTGTCCATGCCCGCTAGGCGCAAATCGTCCTAAAAAACGTCCTACGTGACACAAACATCGAGCAGATTTGTATGGTGAGTAGCACGAAGTAGGACGACTGCTCGAAAAACGACCTACATTTGTTTCATCCCCATACAAAAAAGTAGGACGTCTGTTGCGCGCGTAGGACGTTTTGAGAACGATACTGCCTAGCGGGTGGATAATCTGAACTGATTATCTGGCCTCAAATAATAGACGTTCTTCTATACAGTCTGTTCCCGAGTTACGCGGATAATGGGGACCAGAGAAATCCGCGTATCTCGAATTTCCGCGTATCTCGAATATTGCTTGACACATAGTTTATACTAGGAGTTAAGAGATCGAGCTCTTGTGTACATGTATCATAGAATATTCAAAAATTTTCTTTGTTCATTAATATGAATGCAATGCAAGCGTATTCAAACAGCATAAATTGCAACAAACGAAATAAAAAGCGTAAGTTATGCAAATGTGTAATTTACATATTTATTCGTGTGGTTGTACATCTCAGGAATTTAAATCGATGTAATAAACCCAATCTACTGTCAAATTTTGAAAACCGCGTATCTCCGAATCCGCGTAAGTCGAGAACCGCGTAACTCGAGAACAGACTGTACTTAGTCTTGAATAAGCATATTAAAATTCGGCTACATGCATAGAAAAATGATTAGCTGGCAACACGGCTATGCTTGGATTGTCAAAACAACATAGATGTTTATTTACTTTTTAGCTTGTTCGGTCAAACAATTTCGTCAGACCCGTTCGGAAATGTAAAAAGTGTAACCACATCTCGAACAAAATAGGAAATGTGAGAGAATTTGAACAATTTAGCAGCGATTCGGTCGAATAAAAATGGGTAGAAAGTGCTGTGTTCCTGATTGTTTTTCAAACTATGATGCAGCATTAAAAACCGGGGCCGCCGCAGCGAGTACGTTTCAGTTTCCCAATGATCCAGCTCTCTACAATCGCTGGTTGCAAGCCATACGTCGTCCTAATTGGGTGCCTTCTAAGCGCTCCAGCGTGTGTATGCATCACTTTAAACCGGACGATATCATGCGGTATGATAAACCCGCAAAACTGCAACCGGGCGCTGTTCCATGTTTGTTTGGTGAATCGATTCTACGATCAGCAGTTCGACCGAAACGGGGTAGGCGACGAAAGGATCTACAATTGACAGAGAATGAAACAAACGCGGACAATATGGGCAACGATTTAAGCGCCATTTATTCCGCGGATCATGTAATCGGGGATTGCATTCTAAATTTTGCAAATTTTAAGCGCTACGTACGCGAGAAATTGCAGCACAGTGAATGGATGATCCTCGAAAGAGTCCAGGTAGTGCATCTGTTTTACTTGGATGACTCAGATGATCAGTGTCCAATAAGGATTGATAATAGTATAAAAGTTTACAGCGATCTAAAGATAAAACTTTACACTCGAGAAGAAGAACAAAGCGATAAACAGCTGCAGTGGATTCTTGGAATGGATAATAAATTAATGCGATGGTCACAACTAATCACCATAGTCGATAAGTATGGCGACGCTTCCCGATACGCATCGCAAATTGGCCATGATCAGCAACACACTGAGCTTTCCTTGGGTGGTGAACAATGTGAACTCAGTCTAATAGAGGAACACCTCGACAACATGGGAGAAGAAAAAGGCATGATAGAATCTGTTGAAAATGCTGCAGATGATACAACAAACCAATGTACGGTTCATGATGAGTCTGTACATGAAGCGGATAGTAATTTTGTTGACATCGGTGGAAATGATTCAGTGGAATCAGAAAACAGCCTTGACGGTGATATAAAATGCAACAAGAATGGGAGCAGAGAATCATTCATTTCAAAACTTAAACCAATTCTAAGCCAAGTGCGAGAGCTGCAACGAGCCAAATTTAAATGTTTTGTATGTAACATAGATCAGGGTACGCAAGAAGAATATGAACGACACATGCCTACCCATTTAGCAATGTTGCCTTACCATTGCACTATATGCACCAAAGACAAGGTTACGATCAAAACTTTGGCCTCATTAAATAAGCACTGTCTTATGCACTGCAAGCCGCTAAAGTGTCGTTTTTGCGATGTACGATTCACCACGTACGCCTCTAGAGTATTGCATGAAGATACGAAACACAAGAGCACTGCGACCACCCGTTGCGACGTGTGCCAAAAAGTTTTCTCCTCACTCCGTAGCTACCAGTACCATCGCAAAATCCATGATGATCCCGAGACGTTAAAATGTAAAATTTGCAATCGCATTCTATCTTCTAGATATGAGCTGAAGCTGCATATGCGTACCCACACTGGGGAAAAACCCAACAAGTGTACGTTTTGTACGGTGTCTTTCAATCGGAGGTCGAACCTTGTCCAACACATTCGTCGATTTCACAGTATGGAGCGACCTTACGACTGTGCCGTCTGTGGGGATCGTTTTCGGACCAATTTTGTTCTTAAGAGACATTTAAAGTCCCACGATGCAATTACGGATTCGGACGCGAGCAAACCGAAAAGGGTTTCTCGTTCTTCCAAGGTTCTTCAATGTGCGGATTGCGATAGACAGTTTCTATCACATGTAAGCTACCATTCTCATCGACGACAGCATGATAAACGGTACCAGTGTAGCTACTGTGGAATTCGAATAGCTCAATTGCGAGACTTTGAAGATCACGAGAATATTCACACCGGCACAAGACCGTACGAATGCAAAACGTGTGGGAAAAAGTTTCGATCATCATCAACGTACTATAGCCATTTACGCGTGCATGGCGGCGAGAAGAAACATTTTTGTGAAATATGCAACAAAGGCTTCCTACGCCCCTACCATCTGCAGGTGCATATGCGGATGCACACGGGAGAGAAGCAGTTTCGCTGTAATACTTGCGGGCGGACGTATTCTGTAAAGGCGGCATACAAACGACATCAGCTCACGCACCGACCAACTGTTGCTGATATGTTGTGCGCACAGGGAGCGATTAAAGGCATCGTCTCTTCCGTACCGGACAAGACTACGTTTCCTCCAAGTGGGGTAGAAGGGAATGAAACTTTCGTAACATCGATCAGTGCACAAATGGGTATCGTATTTTCTTCAGAACAAGTACTCCCGGCTGTGGAGGATGGTATCGGTGCTTTGCCCAGCGTTATGTCGAGCGTTTTAAATAGCGAATGCCCGGTTGTTTTCGAGTGTTTATCTGAAGGCTCATACATGACAGAATTACCGCAGATGATCACATCGGATGACCCCACGATTACATCAATCGATTTAAAGTAATATTTATGGTTTTAACTGTGGCTGCGATATGGAAAACTTCCAAATGTGTCTTTAAATATAACCATAAAAATTGTGCTATTTAACTATTTGAACTAAGATGGTAATTTTTTTAATTGTTCATTAATCATTATCATTATCATTGCTTGAGGTGCTCATCGAGAAAGAAATAAATATCAATTACTTTTATGCTTAAATCAATTTAGTCAATTAAACTCGTTCAAAAGCAATATAAACTATTTCAATTTAATACAGAAGGATTTTTTTTATCAATTTTTTTTATCGATTTATTTAACTGTTGAAGTCGGTGAATTCATCCGGCAAGTACATTTGGAACTTATGGATGTGAAAAAACCTTGGTATGTCAAAATGGGTATGGATTTTGTATAGTATAGATAATATTATCCCTCTTATCCCCAGCGCGTACTAGCTGTTTATAATCAATACATACATGTTGGTAGAATTTTTTCTAAATCAAAAACAAAAAGAAGGAGTTTCCATTTATTTTATTTTTTTGTTTTGGGCTGCTTAAGCTGAAAATAGTTTCATTTTAAAAGAATAGGCAAAAAATAGCATTTTATTTGTGCAAGTAGTGCTAATATTTATTTATTGTTGGTTAGATAGATTTCTCTAGTGTAACAATGTAGTGAAACTGTGCGTAAAAGAAATTCACTCGATCTAGTCTAAACAGTTAAACAAACACACACACGAAGGAAGTATACACTTTAAACTTGTAGCAGTAATGCCACACCAGCTAGAGTCCATTTGGCTGGTTTATCCTTGGTTTTTAAATTAAACGTCCAAATATACGTTGGTCCACGGGTCCGGGTTTTGTAGACTGGGCATTCGTACATATTTCGCAGGTCCTGTTTGTCCTGCGTTAAAGCCTGAATAAATTTCTCACCAGTTCACAAAAGGGACAAGAGGGATCAAAAAGAAAAACAGGGAAAAATAGAAAAAACGCTTAATATCGAAAGAGAAAACCGCAGGCGGCCACATGTCGTCCTAAATGGGCGAATAGTGTGCACTCGGGCTGGCGCACAATTTTGTGGCTCTAAACATTACCCTTATATTTATGACTGGCATTTGCGGATAGAGCTCCTTAAGTTTCGACTCCATAATGATGCTCTGTTGAACATCCCATCGGGCGCCCTCCATGAATATGCCGTGGACGTAGGCTCCCTCCCTCGGTCCGGCTGAAAAATCGTCCTTTTGCTTTTTGGTCACGTCGCAGTGCAGACACATCTTGTCTAGGGGAAGCTCGTTTTTCCTAGCCGTCGACTGCATGATGGCTGTCAGCAATGATTGTGGGTTGAAAAACCCAGCCAACCATACGGAAATGGGGAGCTACGATTAAAAATAAGGAGTAAACCAACAGAAGGAACAGGATGCAATCAGCACGAAGGAACGGACGGATTGTAGAATCGCTCTCCAAAAACATACCACAAAATCTGCCGACCAAGTCTCGAGCTCACGCAATCGAAGGAGCAAATCCACGAACCACCCGGTGAGGCCTAGCAGCGAAGGATAAGCGCGAGAAGCCCATACGAGAGGCACCTGATCAAGGAAAAGTGAATTCTCCAGCTCTTCCATATCGGACGTGATGGTGAGTTCCCCCTTCATACCAAGGTCAAGTTCTTTCAAGCTTCTCTTTATCTCACCGGTAAGGTAGTTCATTCGTTCGCACTCCTGGAATGCTACGATCACGTATGGCGTACGTTCCTCCACCTTGCCCATAATCTCCGGCATGTTGAACTCTTCCGGAAGCTTTTCCATGATTTCGTCCAGCACCTGCTTCACTTTGTCCTCGCGGGTAACGGTCGTGCCGGAGCCGGATCCAGCATCACGCGGCTGCATCTCGAATACCGTCCGGAACAAATTCTCTGAGGTGGTAGTGAGAAAGCCGATCTCGGCATTTGGGTGCAAACCATACAGATAAGGTGATTCCGGAGGCATTGCCTCGTCGATGTACGCGTGATATCCGGTGTAATCGGTGTTTGGTGGAGCCGCGAAACCAGGGGCCAGAAACAGCTCGCCATCCACTAGATCCGGCTGCATCAGCTCCTCCAGGTAGGTGATGCAGGTACGACGGTCCCAGTCGTCCGTGATGTGGCCACCGTACATGATTTCGCCGAACAGGTAGCGTAGATCCTCCCAGGGGACCTTCGTGTTCGCCTCTAGATAGTTGTACAATACCGACACCGATATATTGAGATCACCCACGTTGAAAGGGTAGATTTTGTTCCAACCCTGCGGGCCAAATTTGCGCCGTTCCGCGACGACCGCGTGGAAATAGCACAAGGAAAACAAGATCACCTTAAACTCCGCCTCCTTGCCGCACATCTCCAACGTTTCCTGGGTGAAGTTGTCCAGTGCTTTGTGGATGTTTGCCTGCATGCCGGTCGGCGGCTCGTTAGTGATCTTAATCGACGATTCCAGAATTCCCTGGGGAATGATGTGAGCCGCGGCGGTAGCGGCCGGCTCCGCACTCATAAACACACGATAGTTGTCGTGCGAACCTTCGGAGTAGAACTCTAGCTTTTTCTCGAGCGCCGGTAACCACTTTTTCACCAGATGGATGTTCTGCAGGATCACCCAGTGGCCGTTCGAAGCGGCTTTATCCATCGCCGATTCGGCCACAATTTCCTGACCCTGACCGAGTGACACATTGTAGAAATTTCCATTGTCCGCCGAAAACCCGAGCTGCTTTCCGAGCGCCTCCACATCTTTCAGCGGGTTGACACCGGGCGAGAGGATGAAGAATATCGGAGTGGACGGGCTGGTCTCTTCGAACGATTTAGCGAACTCCATCGTACGGTTCTCGACGTATCGGGCTCCTAGCTTTTCCTCTATGAAATC
Organism: Anopheles coustani; assembly: GCF_943734705.1. Taxonomy (NCBI): domain Eukaryota; kingdom Metazoa; phylum Arthropoda; class Insecta; order Diptera; family Culicidae; genus Anopheles; species Anopheles coustani. The sequence goes on along the minus strand of NC_071288.1, from coordinate 60,640,096 downwards.
ACTGGACAGCGGGGGACGTAAAACAAAGCAAACAAAAACTGGTCAGTAGAAATGCTCCCCTACGGGAAACATACTTACGTCATTGCGTAGGTCATACGATCTGGCCGAAGGGCACGCATCATGCAGAGACGCTGGAGGGCTGTCTTATTCTTCCACTCCTGGGGGAACTTTTCCTTCTCCGGGCATTCGGACTCGATCAGCTTTTTCCACCGTTTCGACGACGTTTCTATATCACGATCCAGATTACGAAACTCGTCCTTCGACGCAAGACTGCAGATTCCTCCCCAGGCCGCGTTGGTGAGAAAATCGACCGGCGAAGTGACGTGCGGTTTGATCGGAAAACGTAGCAAAAAATCAAGTTCTGCCGGAGTAATTTCTTCGTTGATCAGTAGAATCTGAAAGGGATCCAGCGGAGACACTGTGTAACTAGTTGGACTTCTAATTGCGGATCTACCATTTACGCACTTGGAATGTCATTTGCGACATGAAAATAAGTTTATCACATTCGAACAGGCCTCGAGTGGTATACTGAAACACCGAAAATGAAATACAATCGATAAGGTTACGAACGCGCAGGGGAACCTCGTCGGCCGTGTCGGCCTTCGAAATGGCCTTCTGAAACACGACGCTGAATGCTTTCAGCGAAAATTGGTAGATCGGATTAATGGTGTTCAGATCGTTCAGGATGAAGTACAACAAGCTGGCCCTGGCTGCAGCCGGGCGGTAATGTTCGCGTGCTTCGTCGATTTCCTTCGACGTAACTTTTGCTTCGGTGACCTTTTCCTCAATTTCGGCCGCCGTTTTCTTTGTGGTTTCAAGGTTTTCAACCAGCGCCGTATCACCCAAAATGTTACCACCGGCCGAGGACAACCGGGAAAGCAAGTCGTCCTCGAGCCGTTTGAGCATGATTTTGAAGTCGTTCTGCTGCTTGGTGAGGTCCGCCTTCAGCTCCTCCAGATCCGGACGTTCCGCTTTGACAACCTCCGCCAGCAGCTGATCCTCGAGTCCATCTCGCGTGACGGTAAAGTTGATGAGGGTGGTTTGCGCCTGCATTTCCGGTTTGTAGTGCGGGTTGGCCAGCTTGGTGTGTAGGATAAGTCGAAATTTGTGGTTGTACTCAACTTCCTTGTCACCGATTTTTATGGCCCTATCGAAAACAAATCACGATCAACACGCGGTGAACCAATGACATCGATCGTACCGTAAGCTTACCGTCCTTTCTTGATGAGATTACGCCCAAGCAGTGAATCCAGCACGGGATCGACATTTTCGCTGATGTTCTCAATCAACACTGTGCTACCCTTTGCGAGAGCTTTCTCCAGCACCTCCAAGTAACCCTTGGAACCCAAACGAATAACTTTGAGCGTGTCGCCATACTTTTGCTTGATCCATTTAATGCCTTGCAGCTGCGGATCGATCATCAGGGGCCAGCGATCGGAGTTGCTCAGTATGGTCGCGTTCTCGATAGACATTCGGTCGCTCGGTAGGCCCTCGTTCTGCCAGGTGGCAATCTGCGTATCGTCGGTAAGTAGGCGCAGCGGATCAAGGCTGTCTGTGATCGGGACTGCCGGTTCAAGCCCACGCAAAAACGGTAGCCACATTTTGTTCATCATGTCTAGGCGAAACTGTTTTGTAAAGCACCCGACGTACGAGATGAACGCGGTCACAAGCAAAATGTCACCCGGCAATGTGGTAGCCTGCTGCATAAATCTGCAAAAGAATGTCGGTGAACAGGGATGGCGAACACCGTGCTAACCCGTTTAGCTTACTCTGCAACGGCCTCGGCCCAGCGGACATTTTCACTGGCGAGTCCTCCTACAAGACGGTTGGCCAGCTGAATCGTAGCCTGGGTGGCATCGGCTTCCTGTTGACATCGTAGCTTGTCGGCGGTGGCCTTCTCGAAGTCTGCAGTAAGCTTGGCCAGTTGTTCCTCAAGCGACTGAAATTTAAAGTGGTTCATTGAAGCGACACCGGCTTGTGCTCGACTCCTCGATCTAGCCTCACTTACCGATACTTTACGCTTAATGTTGGCAAGTTTTTCTTGCGATGCAGTGAGCTCAGCGTTAGCCGCTGCCAGGGCACGTCGTTTAGGCTCAACGTCACAGTAGACGTCGTAGAATTTGATGATATTAATAACCCATGCGCAAAGGCCAGCAGCAGCGGCAGACTTCGAACGGACAAAGTCTGGCTCGAACTCCGAATCTTTCAAATAGGGCTGAATAGCTTTAATGATCTCAGGGTGTATATGTTCCTTGTCGTAGTTAATCAACGCATCCAAAAACGTATCGACCTTGGCCATCGTAATTTTCGCTGCTTTCCAGCTGCGATCTTTTGCAATTTTTCCGTTCGGAGCCAACAGTACCATGACAGCGGCAGTGACATTCGTCACCGCACCCGGCGGGGAACCGAACGATTTCAGCTCAGTCAGGTTGGCTTTGTTCAGCGTGTTAAGCGCTTCCTGAGCTGCTTGCAAAGCTGGTTCAGCTTTCACTAAATCTTCCTCACAATCACGCTGCTTTTTGGCGACCTCCTCGGCGATGATTGCTACCTTCTGTTCCTCCTCGTCGGCGATGGCCTTCTCCGTCTGGACCTTTTCCGTCTCAATGCCGACTATTTCGATCAGCGCATCGGCGGCGTCATTCTTCTCCTTGAGTTCGATCTCCTGCACGGCCAGCTTTTGCTTCAGGGCCGCCACTTGATCGGCGGTGTTTCTCAGCTTCTCCAGCCCATTCTCCAACCGCTCCACCTTCTTCCGAAGCTCTCCATGCTTTTCCTTCAGCAGTTTGTCATACAGACTGATCTGCTCCAGGTATGACTTGGGCGTGGTGTAGTTATAGCGCCGTTCGTTCTGCAGATATACCTTCGACATCGAGTTTACCGATGTGTGTACGTATGCCATGAAGCGCGCAATTGAGTCCTTGCATTCGGCTGGTAAAACCGTCAGATCCTGTAAGAACCTCAACGATACGGACATCAGGGCTTCCTGGGGCCACTCGTGGAACCAATTGATCTGGGTGCACGTGATGATGGCGGGAAACTTCCGGGAACGTACACGCAATGTCGCACCGACCGGCGAGAAGCAGAGCACCACCTTCAGCTGACGCCGCACGCGATCGATGAAGAACTTCCAGCAGTTCTCACGCGTGTCCACCAGTCCGGCACCCTTCACCTCGTTCCGCACGCCGGAGATGATGTTTTCCACCTCGTCATCGGGGAAAAGGTCTGCTATTTCACCCGACGAAAGCAGATCATTGATTATGACTAGGAAGATTTCGTTCGATATCTGGGCGTCTGTCATGAGGAACATAATACCGACGTTTTTCATGCCGGCCTTCATGTACAATCCGGAGAGTTCATTCTGCGAACGAATCGGAGGCATGCCAGTGAAATAGGGGAAGAAAGGTGCAGGTTAGTTATTTTGGTCTTTTCGGCAGTACTTCCTCATGATAACGGCGCTCAAAGGGCAAGGTGGAACATTATGGAACAATTTAGAAAACGCACCGCTATTACAAGGAAGCTGAACAGAGGTCTACGTAGTAACGAAACATTTTCGTATAGTTTGGCAAACCTTAAGGTCAATGACACTGTAGCCTTTCTTAAGCTGTATTTGGGCCACTTCCAAACTGGAGATGAAGGCGGCCAATCGACTCAGGGATTGTTTTCCACTGCCACCTACACCCACCAGCAGGGCGCTACCTCTAGGCGACTCCAATATTCGGTTGATTCTGGATGTAAGAATAAAATCGTTATTGCCTGCTTGGTTGTACATTATTCTACAGTTTGCCTACGTGCGCCTCCATGCGGTCAGGCGGCAGTGGCAAGGTACAAGGCAAAAGGGCCCATTCTCTACCTGTCTGCACCTGGCCGCACTTGGATTGGTTGAAGCGGAAGCGGAAAGAAGCGGTCATATCCTACCTGCACACGTGCATCATGGCGTCTTCAAAGAGCACCAAATTCATGGCCGAAATCAGATCGTTGTATGACATCATCGCTTCCTGCAGAAGCTTCGTCAGCACGCCCCAGTCGGTAATGGGCATGTACTTGGGCTCGCCAATGCCACCGGCAAAGTGGCAGTAAATGTTCGGCTTGTCGAAGACAATCGATTCGTCAATCTCTTCGAACGACTTCTTCACCAGATCGTTCTGCATCTTGGTGAAGCTGTCGATGTCCTTATCATCCAGCAGCTTGTCGCCGTACACACGCTGCGTTTCATGAAGCCACAGTCGGATGAAATCGCTCGACGAAACCAGACAATCGTTGGTACTAAATAGTAAACCCTAGAGAGCGCAAAGAGATTCGGGGGAAAGACGCGTCGAATGGAAGGAAAGCGAAGCAAAGGTAGAGAGATAGAGGGACAGAGCAAGAAGAAGAGTAGAAAAAAACAAACGTTCAAAGATCGTTTCTGGTTCGGTTCTCGTATTAAGCCAACTGGGGTAAGGGAGGGAAAAAGGTGTGAAAGAATGTTCCACCTTAAGGTGGTTGGCTCTAACCTGAAAGACGTTCGTCAGGTCGCGCAGGTTGAAAACGTAGTGAAACTTGATGGCCGTCGGTAAAAACACTTGTGCCACTTTAGTGTGTAGTGCCAAGCTTGCTGCGACAATATTTTGTGATATTTTAGTTACAGCTATGTTAAACTTTTGTTCAGCATTCGTAAAGTGTTGGACCAAAATCGAGTGGTAGATCGTGGTGACGGCGTCGGAGCCCGGGAAGCTGACCGCGAACACGCAAAAGTGTCGCTGAAGTCGGGGATTGATGGTGAAGCTGCCGGAAGTCGGATTCATGCACGACACGTACTGACAATTGTGGATGTCTTTGAGCGTTAACTTGTTCCGATCGTACCAATGGCTGTAGTCGAGATGTTGCCGAATCAGCGTGTGCGGTTGGACAGTGCCGTAAGCGTCCACTTCCGGCATGTTCATATCGTCGATGAAGTAAATTAGAGTCTTGCTACCGGGCGGACCATAGTTCCGTCCAGCTTTCTTCTCCAATGGTTTCTCCATCACCTTCTGCAGCATCTCCGAGGAGGTGTAAAAATTGAACGGGATGTTTGCGATGGCGTAGTTCTCCGAGAGGCTGCCGAGCTTCTCGTTCACTACGACCGTCTTCCCGCAGCCGGCAATGCCGACCAGCATCACCGGATGTGCCCGATCCATGAGCAGATCCAGAAAGAACCGCAAGCGTATAGACTCGGAGGTGTGCACCAGTACCGCCTGCAAGGGCTGATCGCAGTCCATCTCGAACTTGGGCAGTATCTCCGTCCACGGGGTCCACTGTTTCGTCTCCGTATCGATGAAGTAATCAAACACGGTTCCATTCGGCGGGAACTTGACGGTCTTAAACTCGTTCACCCACCATTTGCTGAACTCGATGCGGTAGTCAATGGCCGCATCCTGAAACATAGCCGAACCGAATGCCCAAACGCACGAGAACACAAAATATAGGTCATGCCACTCCTTGGGACAATCTGCTGGAGTATTGGTTGGAATCAGTAGACACTCCAATAAGTGACACAGCATTTGTATGTGGGCCATCTCGGCGACCGGGGTGATTTTTTTGAAGCGCGTTCGAATATTGTCCAGGCACGCTGGGATGTACTTGTCGAAGAGAATGACCAGGTTGGATTTTTCCGCGGGAATAGTTCTCGTTTCAATCCAACTTGTAACATACCTGAAAGTACATACATACATTTGATACTCATTTTAGTACGCCGTGGCGCTCGGTTTGGGAGTCGGTGCGTGGCCAGTCAACAGCGCAACGCGCAGCCCCCGAACCGCAGTCCGGCCTACTAAAAGCTAGTAAAATTCTCACGGATTCCATCCAAGATCCTGCGGGTTGATGTATAGAATGCCTGCTCTCGACACTGTCGCGGGTGTGGCCGTGCGTAGATTGGAAATTTCAAAGATCAAGCGCATGTACGGCGTGAGCGCGATGCGCTCGTTTGAGGCCAGCGTCAGAACCTTGTTGTCGTCCATGACCGTGTTTAAGCTTTCGATCCACATGGGATCGATATCGCCGTCCAAGATGATCCACTTTGGATTGTCCCCACTGAGCGACGCCTGGTCACGCATAATGACCGAAAACAAGCCGTCCTTCCATTCGCGCGTCGCCGGATTGATTATACCGAAGAGCTCATCGTTGGTTACTGCTTTTGGGTTAAGATCGTTGAAGATCGGTTTCTTTTTGATGTTCTGGTAGGTTTTGTAAAGCGTCTTCCAGACTTGGGTTTTCCCGGTACCGGCGTTTCCGACAATGAACACGGAATGCCGCACCTCTAGCAGTTCCTCCAATTGAACCACTTTGAGGATGAAATTGTCCTCTGGCTGCAGGGCCAGGTCAAGTGTAGCCTGTTTGACGGTTTTCTCAAATTCCAGATCGCGCTTTCGCGGCACGTCGAGCGCTGGGAACAGATCACCGATCAAACCCATAAATACAGGCATATCATCAGTTACGATTTTGGGAATGTTGAAGTCACGAAGAGCTCGCATCAGCACTTCCTCCTCCGGGCGTCCAGGATCTCCGCGCTGTAATGAAAGGAGGAACAAATTACATTCCCAGTTATCATCTTTTTCCGCAACACGGTTGTGCTTTCTCTTGAACGTTGGTTCGCCTCCTTACTTTCAGCGAACCAGCAACTACGAGTACAGATTTGATGGCACGTAGACCCCAATCGTAATGGTCCTGCTTGGAGAGTAACTCTTTACACAGCGTGTAGAGTGTGATGAATTTACGAGCCAAGACACGGGCGTCCTGGAAACCCTCAGCGACCAACATGATCTCGCAAATTAATTCAAAATCGGGTACCACCATGGCGCAAGGACTACAAGGGAGAAAAAAAGAAAACAGGATAAGTATTCTATCTATGTCGTGTGTGGTTTGTCTTATCTCATCATCTTACCGAAATAGGGCCTTCAAATTCTCGGGCAATTCTGTGCGTCCGGCATAGCCCGGATTCATGGTAATGAATATACCCACCGTTGGCACGCAGGCAATAAATTCTCCCATAAAGTCGAACTTGGACTTTTTATCGCGGATGGCGTCCTGAACGGACTTCACCTGGACCGCTACCACGGACAGGACCTCGACGGAAATACGGTTGAACTCATCGAAGCAACCCCAAGCTCCGGTCTGTGCCAAGCCCTTGTAGATGTTACCGCAAGATTTGTAGTCCATCTGTTCGGAGCAGTTGAATACGTACACCATAATGCCGAGCGCTCGTCCCAGATCCTTGGTGGTCTCCGTTTTCCCTGTGCCGGCTGGGCCAGCTGGGCCACCACCCATGACCAAGTGGAGCGATTGGGTAAGCGTTATGTAGCACCGATCGGTAAGCGGCGTAATGACCAGACGTGGCGTGTTACCCAGATACTCGTGGCTGTAGCAGAACTGTGCGTCACAGATGTTCGCGAAGCAATCCTTTTCCCCGTCGTCCCAGCGATGGCGTAGCTGCGATTGCCACTGGAATGCGGACGCGAACTCGACCTTCGATTGGATCAGCTTGCTCACGACGTCCCGCGAGTGCACGTCGATCGTGCAGATGGTCATAATTTTTTGTCGATCGCCGCGCGTCAACTCCCCAAGCAGCAGCGTGATCAGTGTGCTGAGCTGAGAGATTTGCTTCTTGTAGTAGTCCTTGATGGCGTTGTCGTAGCCCTCCTCGAGGCGACTGAAGGCAATGTTGACCTCGGTCGTCCACCAAATTTGCGTACCACAGAGGGAAACCTGCGCAGGGTAATCGAAAAGCCAATGTTCGCGTTGTTTTTCCTCGTACGCTACCACGGCTTCGGCGATGTAGCTTCTCAAGGACGATCGCATTGCAATTTGCACACGGTTTAACCATACTTCAACCTTTCCACGTCCGGTGGGAGAAGAAACAAGTTAGTTAAAACGAGTTGTCGTACGAAAACCAAACCGGTAACTACTTACAGCGCCGGTACAGTTGCACGATTCGAAAAATTTAACATACTCCGTGTCCTTTGCTATCATGCCGAGAGCTTTCTTCGTATGGCCGTCATCGTTGGACTCCAGTTTGAGCTTTGCGATCGAGTCAAACAGTTTGGTCAGATGCTTGCACACAACCTCCGGCCGATTGCCGTTGCTGAGAATGTCCAGCAAATCCGCCGATGAAACGAAGTAGAAGCGCGGAAAGTAGAGGCGCTTCGTTTCGAGATACTCTGCCAACGCTTTCTCGCACAGTGCCAGTTGGCTCTGCAGGGTGTCCAGTTTTTCCACCAAACCCTCCCTGTTCGTGGCGTGTATCACGTTGGATGTTTTGGACATTTCTTCCATCATGATCTTAAACTCGGCATCGATATTATCGAACCGTTCCGAATCGACGGGCAGCTGCATCCGGATGTCGTCCGAGCTCATAAAGATTGACTCCAGATGGGCCCAGGTACGCTGAACCTCGAACCACACCGTTATCACCTGGTCGGCTGTGGTGAGTTTCTTTTGCCATTCGGACACCTCTTCCAGAAAGTGCGCGATAAACTTGGAGGTGATTAGATTTTGCAGTACAACTTGGTTCTCTTCAAGGGTTTCGATGAGCTCCTCAGAAGCTTTCAGTAGCGAGCAACCGGTTCGGACGTGTGTTTCATGTTCGAACTCCATCATTGACCAGGTTGTGTTAAGATCGCGTAGGATTTTCTCCATGGACATTTCTTTGACGGCCTTGTCGACGATATTTTTTACCTCCTCTTCGCACTCGTGTAGATTCAGTGCCAACAGATCGGACAACGTGGTATTTTTATCCATTATGAATGTAACCTATAAAGTGTCGAGAACAAAAACCACAGATTTGATCGGTTAAAGACGCATCAATTACGCATTTCGGTGTTCTGCTTTGGGAGGGATCTATTTCGAAAAGTCAGTATAAGATCAGAGCTAACAAAGGCATATTTACACAGCTTGATGACTTACTGTAATTTCGGGTGGTAGATTTGCTAAACTCTGGAATACAAGCAACGATATATACGGAACAATTAATATAGTGTATTTACATGGTAGAGACGTTTGGGAATGGTGAAAGTTGGAAGAAAATTTTTAGTGATGAACACAACATTTGAAACATTGATATTTACAAAGCATTTGCAAACGCACTTGTATACATGTACATCGGTATACGGCGTAGTGCCGTTTTAACCCACGTACTTTTCATGTGGGTGGGATTGTAATTTTTTTACGTTTCACTTTTTGGATCATATAGTGAAATTTGTTTTAAACTCATAATACACAGTAATGAATTTTCAAAACGTCAGCTTTCATTTAAAGTTCAGCCTTTCCGTTGACTACTGTTTACGATATGGAGACTTATATTTTCATGTGTGAAAAAAACTTGGCTTGAACCAGTTGTAAAGAAATAAGCACTACTACTAGTAGAGGCACGGGATAGATACATGTATAGTTGCGGAATGGAAATAAAGTTAATCTCAAGAGTGCAAGTAACGAGCACAGTCCATTTCACATAAATTATCCGAAAGGTATGTAGGTAGAAAGGCGCCGGGACAGGCAGTCAGTATCGACCAAGAGGTGGTGATCACGGTTGGGACGGGAAAGAACTGTTCACACACAGATTCTAAATAAAACTATACACGTTGTCTTTTAATTTTTGAAAACCAAATCTGCTGTCTGAAAAATCTAGATGCAACGTAAGCAAATCGTTTTTGCTGCCAGATATCAAGCCGCTGAAAAGAAGTTCATGATTACTTCAAAACCATGTGAGTAAAACCTATTTCTTCGCCATTCTGACGCAAAGGTATTTTAGGTTATATTTTTTCTTTGACGCCAAAATAGTCAGGGAGATTTTAAGAAATTGACTTTGAGTCAAAATAACTACGCTAGCAATTACATCGTGCACGTATACCGATGTATCGATGTACTTAACAATAACAAATTTTGTAATCATATTATGTAACAAACGGTTTTCGAATGTAGAATTGGTTTTACTGTTGCACGGTGCGAAGAAACATCCGTGTTTCAATCAGGAGCAAACTACAAGCGACAGTTTTAAAGACACTGTTTAGTAATAAAAAGGAAAACAGCACAAGGCTTCTAAAAACATGCAAGGCTTGAAAAGTGGCTTATTTTGGAGCGGGTATATCCAGTAAGGCTTGGCTGTTCACCTGTGCCATATTTTCGGAGGCATTTGAAACCATCCTACGTGTAGTAGTATCTTTGAATTGTTACAGCCACTAGCATCTTTCCGAAATCTTGTCAGACTCATGTGGTTAGATTTTTAGTTCACAAGCCAAAATCAATAATGTTTGATCTGCGGTTTCCAGTGTGAAGTGTTTAGATAACCGATAAATAGTTTAAAGTGCGTGTGGTTTACTTTTGATTGGAACATCAGACATTGTTCGCTGTGTAGGTGCAGTCGTTAGAAAATCAATCGAACAGAGAACGGCTTCATTAGAGTGAACGGAAATGTGATGTTGTTGATACGGAAAATCGATACCAATACTCGTTTAGAGTGTGCGGTATCTCAGTAACCTTAGTGGAGGACATGAGTTGATTCCAATGGCGCTCTCGGATGGCTGGATTCTGCAGCTCGCCCACAGCACGAAGCGATGTAAGCATATTCTTGACTGTCGACTCCAACGTGATGTAGGTGTCCCACGGACGCATTTCCTTGTCAAGTAAGCGGATGTCCTTTGCGAACTTTTTGCACTCGATGTCCATGTTTTCAACGTCCACTTTACGCCACGGTGTTGTTTTCCAGTCCTCGATGCTGGTGCGCACGATGAAAACGTAGTCCCAAAGTTGCTATGGAGAGAGTTTTGCATACGTTAAACAATAAAAACCCCATATACGAATTAAATGCTAACCTTCAACATCTTCATCTCTTTGCGACATTGACGTAGGAGCTTAAATTCTGGTACGGTAACCTCAAACAAGCTGCCAGACTCTTGAATGTCTGACATATCCTTCTCGAGTCGATTGACGTCCCCATCAATACGATCGAGCAGAATGTACGGTTCGAGGCAATCGTACTTGAAGAACTCGTAGGTGCGAAACACGTCGCGAAAAACGGTAATGTGGACGTCAAACATTCCAATGCGATTCCGAATGCCTACCACCTCGTTGGCCTGTAGTGGGGCCACCTGCTGTTTCACCGTAAGCGCGATCTTCTTCGTATTTGCCCACTGCTCCGGCAGTTCCTGAAGGTAAACGTTCACCTCCTCCGGGATATCCATGTCGTAGTACTTCAGCAGCTCGATAGTGTCCTTCATCGGCTCGAACATCTCGTCGGTTGTGGCTGTACGTTCCTTCACGTGCAGCAAGTAGGCCATGATGTTGACCAGTCCCTCGTAGTCACCCTCCTTCACCACCTGCAGAAGCCCCTCGTCGGCTTTGCGGATGAAATTACCAAGATCGGTCAAACTATGGGTGACGTTGTTCACTAGGTGCTCCTTGAACATGTTTCCCCACTTGCGCACGATGTTCATCAGAGACTGCCGGAACGGGCGCACGTCCACTTGGAACCAGGAATTGAATATCTGGAATGGCTCAATTTTTTCTATCTCCTGGTACAGTGACTCGTAGTGATCGATCTGCTCACGGAACGCTTCAATAGTTGGCGGACAGGGTTTCGGTGCATCCGGGTCCTTATTGATGATCAATTCGATCTCGTCCGCCTCCAGCTGGCGCCCGTACTCCAGGAACGTTTCCATACTATACTCACGGTCCTCCAGCCACAGGTAGGAGTATCGCTCGAAGTCTCCACAGAACTCGGCCGCTTCCTGTATGACCTTATCAACGCCTTGGAGAATTTCCACCTTCATCTCCTGGATGTCGTTGTTCTTCGTGATGATCTGCTCGTACGTTTTGTTGGCCGTTTTGAGCAAACGCGGGATCAACGACGACATGTACGTTATATCGTTAACCAATCCAGCTAGAAGTGCGTTGAACCCGTTCACATCGTTCGGGTTTAGTGAGGGTACAAATACAAGCTGTGGCTCTAAGAGCTCCAAACGTGATTCAAACAAAGGTGCCAGATTATTGGAAACGTCCATGTTCTCCGCCAGGTAGCCGATGCTGATTCCGATCATGAAAAGTAAATTATCGTTCACGATGTTGTCGACGAACTTCACATACTCGACCCAATTGTTGTCCTCCTGGTTTTCCTCCATGCCGAAGAGTTTCATGTTAGTGTCGAGCAGTTGATGAACTTTAATAGCGGCCGCCTCGAGCTCACCATATCGCTTAGTTTTGCGATCGTTCCGTTCCTCCAGGCACAGCACCGTATCCTTCTTCGAGTCCTTTCTTTCGAACAGTGGCAGCTTCGCCCAGGCTGACATGGTCGTGCGAATCTCTTGCAAATTGTTCTGGATGCTTTGCATTCGCTTCTGCAGCTGCTCGACCGGACCACGGATCTGCATCATGTACTCCTGGATGTCCTCCGAGTTCCACGTAAGCTCATTAATTGCCCGCTCGAGCAGGGCGTCGATGTGCTCGATTTCGCCCTTGATCAGCTCGAGTTCCACTTTGGTACAGTTTTTGCGTATCTTGTTGTACCAGTCGACGGTTTTCTCGAGGTTCAGCGTGTACGATCGGAATATTTCGCTTTTGTCAGAAAACTCCAGCCCACGCTGTGGAATGTCGGCTTTCTCCATCAGCCGCAGATAGTGGACCTCTCGAAGGATGGCAAACAGCTGTGGACTGAAGTTGAGCGTCAATTCGGCGGAATTTTTCTTTCTTATAATTAGCGGTTTGTCCAGATGGACCTCAATCGTTTCCGGCACCTCCGTGGCCCAGCCCTCGAAAATGGACCGTTCAAATTCCTTCAGCTTGGCAATCAGAATTTCGAAGCGTTTTATCAGTGACGCGCCTTCGTCCGATTGAACCACCCTGTATGGAAACACAAATTGCATTACAACAACGCGATAGATAGTGTAATTTTGTTTCTTTAGTGCTCGTGCAATAATCTTACGGATGTTGCAACGTTTGAAATTGTTTGATCGGCGACGTTATTCTATTTGTCAGCTGAAGTACCCAGCGTAGTGCAGCGGTAACGGGTGGAGCACTGCGGTCTACGAAAATGTATCCTTCTTTACGGTAATGCTCCATCTGCTGGGCATAAATATTTTCGCAGGTACTCAACTCCTCGTCGATCATAAGCAAAATTTGTCTGTATTTATTGGTAAACTCTTCCTTGATTTTTGGACGATCCAATACGGTCCCAACGATGCTGATCAACTAGGTGAAGTGTGATAAAGAATTGAAGCATTCACAATTTAGTTATAAAAAACCCAACGAATTACTATACCTTAAACACACTCTCAAGATTATGACAATCATCAAAAGCCTGGCAAAGAATGGCCGCCAGCTTAAGGTCCAACTCCAATATGCGATCCTGGAACTTTACGAAATCTTCCTTGAACGTCGGATCATCCGGATCGAGCACGTCGTATGTTTTCGATGCAAACAGGGAGAAACATTGGTTGAACTCAACCGAGACGCCTGTAATACGTGCGCTCAGTGCACGTCCCTTCAGGCCGCCGATCTCGACCTTCTCAAGCTTGAGAAATTCAATCACGGTATTGAAAAACCACTGTATGGTAAAGAGACGATCCAGGAACGCATTGTACCGCTCGAAGACGGCGTTCGGGTGGAAGGTCCAATTCACTACCGGACGTTCTTGAAAGAAAGGTGCAATATTATCCTTGTACTCGTCGTACACGGTGCGAAAGTATTTTAAGATTTGTATCGATAACGATATTCGCTGCATCGCCTCATCGATATCACTATGGAAGATTGATGATGGATCCAGAAATCGCTTTGCCTGAAGGAAAAAGCAAAGGAGCAGTGAGACGTTTAAGATGAAAATCTTTTAAAACAGTTTTTTTTACCTGTTGAATAATCAGGTTACATATTTGTCGCAGAAGCACTGCAATGGCGAGGAAAAATCATATTTATGCTCTTTCAAGACAGGAAGCAGTTGAGTTTGAACATACCTATCAATTTGGCCGAGTGGCAATAGTAAAGTGAATTCGACCAAATTAAACATACTACGTGTAGTAACGGCTTAAGTAATACTTTGCACTCTGAAAATTCGGTGTCTTCCAACTGTTGAAAGTGTCTTGTGAGAGGATTTAGATAGAGTGTTATATCTCGTGCTTCCGCCAAAGCTAATCGAACGAAACAATGGTATCATTACAACATATTAAACTCGATACAACACGATCGATAGGAAATATTAATTACCTGTAACAACATTTTTGAAAAGTGTTTTGAAACACGGATAGTAGGCACTATCTGTGTACTCCAAGATAAGCGCCATGCTGCGGATGCGCTCATGGCGCAGCTGTTCATATATGTAGGTTAAATTTTTAAGCCGATTGTTCCAAAAATTTATCTCTGCAAAGAACAAATGTATTAGTAGAAACAAAGCTTATCAGAACACACAGCGTGTAGAATAGGTATGTTTAGTTGTGGCGTGACGTTTTTTACCGACTGATGGGACGGGATTTTGACCACCATTGAAGGCGTTTGCACTTGACTCCAGCATGACATCGTTCACCTGAGTGGCCCATTTGATGACAACACCCTCGATTGCACTCTTCAGGTAGAGATTAATCGAACATTCTGCGTTGACAACGAGCTCTTTGGCCGTCTGCACACATTTATCAACTCCTACGGGCATTGGTAGAACGGTCTGTCCACTAACTTGACCCTGGACTTGATAAACCGTGCTCTTAAGACTGTGAACCTGCTTTTGTACGTCCTGTGCGACCATCTCCGGCCAGCCAAGGTGATTGTCCGAGTTCGAGAGAAGCGGCACAAACACCTCATCCACGAGGCAGGATAGCTGGTCGATGGTACGCGTGGCAAGATCCCCCACTACGAGCACATCTTTGCATCCGTCGCGGGGTACCTCCATCGGATTTTTCTTCACAAAGTAGACTCCTGTGGACAGTGTGGATGTTTATTTCATGTTTGTGTGAGATTCAACCATTGTAACATTACCTTTATTCTTCAGCTGCTGTATCGGAAAGCTTACGAGGGGAATAAGTTGTGCGGATGGTGTGAGAATAATAATCATCACGACAGTCTGTGCATTGTCAAAGAATTCTTTCAGAACTGCCTTGTGCTCCTCTCTGTAATGATAAATTCAAATATGGAAAAATTGCTAGCAGCTCGAATCAAAATAACTGCTATTTGTTCATACAGGGTCACTAAACGGTGCCATTTCTCTGGTTTCAGCTTCAATGTTTTCTGGACGAATGATCCAAGAAACTCGAAGCGTGGGTCAGAGTTGCTACTTCCTCCGGCTCCTTCCATGGTGTTTTGTTTATTTGTGTCACACTAGGATACTTTTTAAAACTGGAAACAAAATTATGAGTGGACCACTTTACTTATTATATCTAATCACACTTTTGGAACATTTGTGCTGGCAAGGGCGTGTAGATTACGATTCACTGCCCGTAAAATTAAGGTTTCACAACGATCTATATTTTGTACAAATGATACACTATTTTTCTAAGGAAAAAGAAAGGTAATCTATTATTATATCATCTTACTTATAATTTGATAAGTACACTTTTGTGATTTATTTTGACAAAAACTCTTTACTTCCAAAAAAACTTTGCGATTTATTTTTATCTGCAATTACTTTATATGACAAAACAATTTCAGCACTTAATAACTGCACTTTTTTTGCACTCTCTTTTTAATTTGTGAAGCGTAGAGACCAGCCGCAAAATAATACTGAGTTACACTTCACATAACATTCCAATTCATTCAACATTCAATAAGTTGCTTATAAATTCTTTTCTTATTTGTATGTTTGATGTTATATTCCTCTTCACTTCGGTTCAACACATTAGATGTTTAGCTTGTCGATAAAGTTTCACTCCCCTCGGTGTGTGGGTTTTACTTAACATTAAGGCTCATTTTATTTTCATGCTAGTAGGTTATTTTACGCCAAAACCATTCACTTGACGTATTATTTGATGTACACTTGCATATTTTATTTGTAGAACAAATTGCTTGTAGATTCACTTCACAATTGGTATATGACACATTTGAAGTTCTAATGTTCAGAACAACCTTCTTGTGTTCAATCACTCCCATTATTTTTTTAAAAGATACACCACAAAGAAATCGATTATTACAAAGTTTCTTATTTTTTAGTTTTGTTTTTGATTTTATAAACGTTATACAGGTATCTGGTTCGACTGCCGTTAACTACCGTATACCGAAATAGTTCATTTGAACATTAAACGTCCAATCTCTAAAAATATTGTATATAAATTTAATAACAACTAATCTGTGTTTATTACTATTAATTTAATCGCATCTTTCCCAGATGCTGCGATACTTATGTTGGTTTAAAGAATGGAATATTCATAATTTACTTATTCATCAAGGTAATATTAATTATTTTTTTATTCATCGTATAAAAGATTATTTCCCAGAATAGTAAGGAAAAATTTGATTTTATTCATGAGTTAATAGAACCACCTGTAGTTAGTTTACAGGATTGAAACCCATCTCATGTTTTAGTTTAACAAAATTTGGAGCTAACGGTTTGAAACTGTAAAGTAAATTTCTTAAATTTTAAAGAAATCCATTTCGTGCACATGCTGTAGGCGCGGCATGATTTCGTGAATGCTTGATTGACTTATTTACTAATCACATTCAGCTTCTCATTAAAGTCACGCTACAAATAAAAGCAACTCATCAGACTTTCCACCTTTTGAAGTCCACCGGGAACTTGTTGCTGGCATAATTCCCGAACGCGAGTAGCGTGTTTTGGCAAAGTTTCAGGGTTAATTGCCTGTCATCAACAACGTTCGCTTTCCGCTTCAACATTTTCTAGCACGCGATCAAGCAATCGCCATGGCTCCGACTTGTGCCTGTTGTGAGTAGTTTTTCCTTCCGCTCAGAAGGACAAACAAATCAAACGGCAAAAACCAACCAACTGCACTGGAGACTAGTGACTCGAGCTACCTAGGTCATATAATATTAGCATTTATGATTAACTACGCCATTCAAGAGAAACGATTGCACAAATTCGGCACGCTAGGTAACCTGTTTGTTTGGATGAACATTTTCCATGGTTGTTTTTTTTCTACCGCTGTATAAATAATCCAATCGATAATTCTTTTCGGTTAGTATGTCTTTGGTTTAGGAGTTACAACGCAATAGTTGTGTCACGAGATGCCATCTTGAAATTAAAAACAAACTGTAGAGTTGAAAGGATTTTTATAATTTGATTTGAAAATTAAAATTTTCCATAGTTACCCTGCTTTCTTGTAATCGAAAGTGATTGATAAATTTTATTATTATTATTTTTTTAATGATTATACATAGTTTATTGTTAATCCTTTGTTTCATCAGTACAATAAATTTAAATGAAAATAATTCACTATGTATAAATTATACCACCGTTCATAAAATCGACGTGGAAACCGTTAGAAACTGTCGTTATTATATAACTAGTGTATTGTATAATTATTGCAAGTATTCTTTATATTTTTTACTGCGTTACTTTTGCACTTATAATAGCGCGATACTATCATCAGTCGAACAATATATGCACTTTCTGTGTAATTCTAGATGATTTTATATTTTCCACGTTTTGCAGAAATTCGGAGCCAAGAAGTTGAATCTCACGGTTATGTAACACTGTGCTCATACTACACAAACACTTTTTTAAATACACTTTCTTTCTTAAATACACTTTGAAAATAGATTATAACTTCAACAAATTGAACTATTTCGGAAAAAACACTCTAACAATTTTTATAAAAGCTTAATATTTTACAAAATTGTTTAGTCTCCAACACTCGTTATAGTGATTCGAATCTATTCGTGTAGAAATCCGGCCGAAGACTGATCGGTTTGATTTTCCGGAGCAAAAGCTTTGTGCTAGACACACGAACCAAGACATCTAAAATGATACATTTTTCCATATCGTATCCACCCAAAATCATTCCGTACCTCTCCTTTAGGCCCAAAAGCGTCCAAAAGCACCTGAAAACGACCCTTTTCCCAGTGTCACACGGTGAGTAAGGTTCGAGCTTCGTGCCACACGCTTTTATAAATAAAATCGTATCTAAGATACTGATACTGTTTTGTTGATACAGCTCTGTATTATCTAGCGATGGCTAGATAGCTGGTGTGAGCGAAATCGTCAACCGGGACGAATCCGGACCCCTCCGTTCCGTTTGACCGCCTTTCAATGTGCTGCAATTTTGGCCCGCGAAAGCTTAGCCCACCAAAGCGGCGCGTTTGTTGGGTCGATCGTGTCCTAGAGAAGCCTTGTTCACTGTCAGTTTAAATTCCTGACATCCTTCGTTGAAGTTATAGCTCGTTTGTGTACGTTCGGTAGCTTCTTGCAGCTGTTTCCAAACCCATAGAGTGAATACATGTATTCATAGATTTTATATCGCAAGCTCTTACATTTATGCAGACACTTGTAGCATAGAGAACGAACTACGTGCCGATTGGTATGCACTCTTTAATGCATTGAAAACGTTTTTGAAACCCGCTCAACAATACATCATTGTTGAGGGTCAACAAAGAGGACTTTCAATTGTCATTGTTAGAACGGTTAAATTGCAATATCGCTATAACATATAGCTCGGCAGACAGGTTGGTTTCCGAAACCGTGATATTTCTGATTTTGAAATCACACATAGATTTATCTTAGTTTTCCCACAACTTGTTGAAAATGATAAGATATAAAAAACTGTACGGAGTAGCACATATGGATTCTCACTCGATTGGGGCGTTCGCTCGCGTTCCATTTATTGATTGGATCATACCGACTAATAGTCAATTTACCGCTGAGTGCATGTTGATGGAACGCAAATAAAGCAGCGATATCTAGCGGGTCGATTCAATCAGCTCGTTCCCGTGTGCATAAAACACATCTCGTTCCCTTCTTTCCACAGCTTCCAATCCATGCGCTAGCGTCGGGCATGTAAATTACTTTCGAGTATGGTATGGTCAAAGGTTAAATTTACAAAATCCTTCATCCAACCCACTGGCGAAAAAAAGGGTTCATGGAAAATAAAATCACTTAGAGCAACTTACTGGAAAGCATCAGGTGCTCTCACGTAATTTGTACGTGGAACATTTTGTGGCAAAGGTTCTCTTTCTTTTTAACTGCCAATTGCGGGTAAGTAAATCACATTTGCATTACACCTACAAACGTTGTCCATGCGGTTTTTTCTAATGCGATGATGTAGGTTTATCGAAATAGCATACAAAAAACTCGATAGAAACAGGACAAGGTTGAAACAGTGTATTTGCAAACATTAAAGCTGGAGAAAAATTTTTCCATTAACGATAAATGTTGGCTGAGTTTGGTATGCAGCATGTGAGATGTATCCGTAAGATTTTAACTTGATTTTTTCACTATTAGCATTATCGCTCGGGCAACGTTAATGAAACGATTATAATGGGCGTGAATGATATTATTTCACAATTAATGATCTATCGACTTAAGTTAACAACCGTATTGCATGGATTATTTAATGAATATAAATTAATATTCCGTAAAAGCAGTCTTAATGAGTTTTGTATCTGAAAGATGTGTTCCGAAAGGAATAGTCATGTTGGCCCCTAAAACGATGAAGGATCAGTAATGCTTACTTCAAAAACATCACATTTTCGCTCCATCATCGCGTCTGGCTTCATTACGCATCCTGACGGAATCATTTCACGCAGTGCAAGTACTCTGGAGCTACACTGTAGATTCCCTTTTGTGGTTCATGCATGTGGTGTACCGTGTCTCAAAAACAAGTTCTGAAAGGTTCGCCGAAAAATACAACAGCAGAGAAGACGATAAACGAATCACCGTTTGATAAGACGGTATTATAGCTTCATTACCTGAGCCGGGCATCGTTTCTTCGGGAAACTTTTTGCAACATTCGAGGGACAATGGGGGTATTTCATTGACAGCGTTATTTTAGCGACCTACCTCTCACTGTTTCTCCCTAGCGCATCCTCGAACCTACGGTGAAAGTTTGAG
Organism: Anopheles coustani; assembly: GCF_943734705.1. Taxonomy (NCBI): domain Eukaryota; kingdom Metazoa; phylum Arthropoda; class Insecta; order Diptera; family Culicidae; genus Anopheles; species Anopheles coustani. The sequence goes on along the minus strand of NC_071288.1, from coordinate 60,620,121 downwards.
CTAATATTGACGAAACAGCTTTTGTCCTAGCCTTCTCCATTGCTGCCTCGGGTCCTGTGTGTGTGAGTGACACGAGAATTGAAAAGCCAAACTTTGTGCATTCTCCGAGGACGAATAGTTTTCGAAAAGTTTATACGAAAGTAAGGGCTACCATCCATCTGAGCGCGTCCTTCATTCCGGTGGGTTCGGGTTTTGTGTTGGGGTTTTCTTCTTTTCACCATGCCGGTGGCCACTTGTGAATGAAAGCGATTGGGTGGATCTTGTTTTGGGTCGTATGGTTTCCGAGTAGATTAAAGGCTTATTGCTCCATTGGCAATTGAGCAGGCACAACAAGATCTTTCCTCCTCCCTTCAATCCACAGGTGTTTCGTATAGAGGCCGTTTTCTTCCAGAAACAGAACGTTTATATTATGTAGTATATTTGTCAGAATTTATCTAAGCTATAAAAGATGATATGTTCAAGGTTTAATCGAAGGTATTACTTTTAATCCTCCTTTCGATAAGGGTCGGTCGTTCTCGACTTGTTTCGTTTATCGCCTTTTTGAGTATGAGCAAAGTACACGAAAAAAGGAACACGTATTGCCATACACTCTCAGAAAACAAGCTTTTAAGAAATTAGTTTGTGGTTAGCGAGCGAAGAGTTAAATAAGGTTATACTAGCTTTTTTTAGGTATTATACCAAAGAAAAGAAAGAAAAGAAGATATTATTGTGTTTAGTTTTTTTAATTACTTACCAAACTTTCTTGATATTTGTGTAAGTAGAAATCAAATTTGAGATTAGAGTTGCAAAGTGACGACACAGAGAATAATATAATGTTTTTTTTGATAACATTAAATAATTGAAATCAGTTTTAATAATTGGATTATTTAATTAATGTATTATTACTGTTATCATTTTTTTAAAATCTATATAATTCTTAATAATATATTCGTATTCAAAATATTATACACAGCTACCTATACCTAGCAATATACCTGTTTATACACACTGCTAATTTTGTTGGCCTTATCCTACATTAGTTATACCAATGCCTATTTAATTGGGCTTTTAATTTGTACTTGTCAAAATTTCGCTCACATAAGCTAGACCTTTTTACTTAAGATTTTAATTGATGCTTTTGGAACTTTTGCTCACATACAACACAACATGTAAGATGGGTTTCATAAAGAGCAACTTAAATAATGTGAAAAATAAAAATACGACCAGTCTACTTTCATCTGCATATGTATGCTTTAGTTTAACCGCTGTAAGAAATTGTCGTAAACATGTTTTTCTGCTTAACATTCGTTTTCTTTTGTGTTTTATCTTTGAACATAAACATGAATTTTAAAAGCACCAAAACTAACCTCTCAAGAGAGCTGTAGTGAGTGTTGATTCCTATCAACAGCGTGTAAGTTATTCAGACGAAAGGTAAAGCAACAGAACTAGGACGAAGTAAACAGTCGGGTGTATTTGCTTGAAATTCAAATTTCACCTCAAGTGGGCGAGTGTTAAGGATGTGCCTACACACAAGACGGAGTCTTCATCTGGGACGTGTGATGTGTCGTTTTCGCAGTTTCGTAAAGCAACTATGGCATGATTAGGTTAGCTGCTGTAGATGAAAGGCCACCCTTCTTTGCCCTACGGATGATTCGTCCCGCCGGTAGATTTGATTCAATTCAGTCGTTTAACTTCATTAAAATGGGTTTTATTCTGAGCCACTACCGGAGAAAGTAGCGTCGAACCTTGATGATTGATGAACTGTGACAGTCATACGGCTTCATGCTAACAAACTTAGCGTTCCCTTTGGATATCGATTATTACCGATGTACCAAATATCTTTTCAACATGTTTGTCTTTTCCTTGTAACCACCGTTTAAGGACTTGGTTGATTGCATGTGAAAAGTCTTTCACCATAACCGGGGTTTAGGGTGAATAAAACCAAAGTATACTGCAAGGAAAGTTTCGCAGGCACAACCTTTACATGTTAAGCATGTAGAGAGTGCATTGAACACTGAAATGCGTTTTAATCTAGTTTTGCAGGACAACGCGATGGTATTGATTTTTTGCTATTTTGGGAGTTCAGGGCCATCCCTTCTAAGGTTCCACTCCTGGAGGAAGTGGGGATGGTAATAAATAATGGAGAGCGGTTTTCGGCGTATGAATAAGAAAAGCGTGTCTACAAAATCTCAACAGTTCAATGACGCTCGTTGATACATCGTTCAGCACTGCGGGGGAGGGGGGAAGCAAAGTAGAAATTAGATATAATCAATTGAAAACCCGAAGACTCTGGTGACATAGACGTTGTCGAATTTCCAATGGTTCTGTGACGCACGGTAAAGTTTTAATTGACTTTTAGGATTGTGTTGGTGTTTATTTTGGTACTATTAACTTTGACTGATGCTACCAGAGGAGTTCTAATTAATTACCCTCATTCATCCATAAAGTCAATGCCATACAGTCAATAACTGTTGGACGGTAATTGTGCCAAATATAAAACGATCGAAAAGAATACACGATCTTTTCTTTGATTGTGGCACTTCAACAATGATTTTTTTTCAGTAAACATCACGCGATTTTCATATTATCTAATATGAAAATAATTAAAGCTAAAATCTAATTTGCTGATTAGTTGATTATAATCGTTAGATGTTAATCGAAGACACTATGCTGAAACAAAGTCAGGATGCAAGTGCTAGAGCTTAAATAAAAGTTGTTATTTGTAAATTAAATGGCAATATATGAACTTTATCAGTTACAATTACTGTATGAGGTACAATTAAAAGATACATTTCTTTCTACAATACGCTATTGAAATGTGTTCACTTTTATGAGAAAATTAGAATTACACCGTTACAAAACAGACTTGTATGAACAGTTAATTGAGTATGTATTAGGTCGAATGTATGCTCCTCAGAAGCAGGTGCTTACGAAACATTATGTTGTGCATTTCACCTGGCAACCCATAAAATGTAAATTTATGTGGACATTGGGCTTGAAAGTAACCTTACACTGTTGTTTTTCTCCCAAGCTGACTGAAATACTAACTACGTTCAGCTCATCAGCTCGGGGCTGATAATGTTCCGGTGCTAGCCGTACGAGCTGCAAAGAAAAGTTAGCCCATGTTTGGCATGATGTGAAGCACGTTTAGGACAACCACGCTACGCTCCAGGCAACAGCATACGAAACATGGTCTATCTTCATCTACTGTTGAACAAAGCAAACAAAAAAGTAAGAGTAGTAAGATGTCCTTTTAGTAGCCGACCGAAGGTTTGGTATACCTGTGTAGGAGTTGCGAGTGAGTAAATAAAATAAAAAATCTCTTCTAATGAAAGGTCATGGTTTCCCTACTTTAGTTATTACCGGCCCATAGAAATTGTAAGCAGCAACCACTTTTTGCGGGTGAATTGTCGGGCCCACACCAACAGCATTGTTTGTCCTGGGCAGGATAAATCGGAATATACTGTCGTGCACAATGGAATAGGAACTTGCTTTCAACGGCAACTGATTTTCCCAAAACTAGGTTCAAACTGATGATGGTATCACGCAGGCAGAGTGTAGCTTGTTGACCAGCTTGGCCACGGCGTCTGGGATAAAGTCGTACGAAAACGTATCGAGCGAAGAAAGCCGACAAAAGTCACTCGCAGAACACTAGCGCTAACGGCATAATCGCATTTTCTTAGACATTTGGCACTTTGTTTCCTCGCCAAATGGCTTACTCACTCTGTTGGAAGCGCAATTCCGAAGGCTAGGAAAAACAGACACCAAAGTGTACTAAACAGGCTCGCCGTGGTTAGCGGGCTGCCATAAAACAAAGAAAATGTTCAAGTGAAATTTTACGAGCAATGAAAACCCAGATGCGGTTGAATATTGCGGCTGTCGATTAAGTGCTGAACGGAATGTGTTTCTGTTCGTTTTTTTACGATTCATAAACTTGTAACCTTTGTTTCTATTATAATACTTTAAATATTATTTCGTAAATTCAAGGAACATACTTGTCAATGTTTTGTGGAGAAGCAATAGTAAATGAATACAAGTAGGATGGGGCCATTCTTTCTATGACAAGATAATTCCCACCGGTTCCATTAGCTGAGAAACCTTCTAGCTAAACGAATATCGTGCTCTCAATGGCCATCAACACATTCGTATTGGTCCCAACCATTCCCTAGACGGAGCATAGTATGCCCTTCAAGACCATTTTCTTGACAGGTAATAGATTCGCTTGATGGGAGCACTTTATCTTGGGGATGAGTAAAATATATTGTGGCGTCTGGTGCGCAATGGAATAGAGACTCCATTCGGATAGAAGTAAAAGCGATGAAATAGATTTGCTATTTCAGGTTCTAAAATTGCGTTTCATGCGCGTGGATTTCTTTCTTGATTTTAAGAATTATAAATCAGTGGAATATAATACACACAGTTTTTTTTTCTGCACATGCATCATGTGACCTCCATATAAGATGATTTTATTTCCTTTGGAACAAGTTGATATCGGAGGCATTGAAAACTTATTCATGAGTCCGGATAACTAAACTGTTCTCTTTGTACATCCTTTGCCGTAGACTGAGTTCTGTTTACAAACCCGACACCGTTGGCAATTTTGTTGTTTTGTGTTGTTGGTGTTAGTTAGCGCTTATAAAATACTTCCGGTATTCTGAACTGCTATTGTACTTGTTTGCATGCGTTAGTTTAGAGCTAGAACGATTTCATATTCATAAAAACGGGTTTGCTAATGATCGTAGTCCTGTTCAAACACTAACTGCTACTCATGATCATTTTGCTCACATTTAGCAGACATTGTATCACTATCCTAACGAACATTGATTTAAATGACAGTTTAACATACTGTTGTTGTTTTTAATAATAAAAACTAAACCACAAAAACATGACGATCAAACTAGCGAAGACGGGGTTTGGACTCTAGGAGCAGTTTATGATTTTTATACTCGTTTCAAAATTTTATGTCAGCTACTCGTCTTTGGTGTAAGTTTTTTTTATTATTACTCTCCTTCGCCTTCACTATCCTTCGAATCTTCCTTTCGCATATGTGCTTTAGATTCGCTCATCGAATGGTGTCTTGACGAAATAGGTCGTTAGAATTCCTTTGCCCTTCACGTGAATTGGTCCTCGGCAGTCACAGGAGTATCCAGCAGCCATGAGGACTTTGGCCGTGTTTTCTGTCACCTGTCAAATTGTGGGTGATATAATTGAGAGCAGGATATGCATGAGAAAGTTATTGGGAAAATGTCATGTATGTCAGGATGTTGGTGTTTCAAGCGGTGGATAGTAATAGGACATGTGATCAAATTAATATCGTTAAAGGTTGTTTTTTTTGGCAGGGCGCCCTCTTCGATTATAGTGCCACTGAATTGTCAATATTGTGATTGGGTTATCAATATGCTTACTGAACTTATTTTGATTAGGCTTATCTAAGATAAGTTTCTGTATAAATTTATTAAATTAAATCAATAATTTGAAAGGATTTTTTAAAGGTAATTATGCTTTAAATATTGATATATTTCTGTTTATTTTATTTTAACTTTGAAAACATTATTGTTTTGAAAACTCTGTTTCATTGGGGTACGTAGTGATAGAAACTAAAGTAGAAATGACAAACTTTATTTAACGCGTCGTTTTATTTCACCCTGGATAGAGCAAGTAAATGGTTGATTGACTCACCTGCACCCGACCCATCACACCACACGAGTCCATGCGCGATGCCACGTTGACCGTGTTGCTCCAGATGTCGTACTGCGGCTTTTGGGCTCCGATGACACCGGCTATCACTGGTCCATGGTTAAGCCCGATCCGCAGGCGGAATCGTTGGAATGATTCTCGATTGATTTGATCCAGTGCCGTCATGAGCGCTATGCCGAACTCTACCAACACCACGACGTTGTGCTCCTCGGTGCGCTTTTCGTCCTGTTATGTGGGGCACGTTGACAATCCACACCCACGAGTACGCCAACGAGACGAATATAGTTCGGTGGAATTGAAATGTGAAAAGAGACGAAAGAAAGTTGAATGAATCAAATTCGAAAATTGCTCCGAAGCTGATCGTACTATGATGGTGAGCAAAAACAGGTGCTCATAACGACCAGCCTCGATGGTAAGGGGTGAATAAAAAGTTACGATATAACAACAGCGCAAACCACTGGATGTCAGCAAACAGGAAGTGTTTCCGACGGGTAAAGGAAAGGACGTCGACGGTAAAATGTGACGCATTGCCCTAACAACATTTAGCCATTTTAACGTCCGCCAGCATCCGGTAGTTATGGCAGGAATTAAAAGTCTAACAAGGTCAGCAGAACGTCAGTAGTGATACGTACCAGCTCATTATTTTTCTATCGGGTTGCGTGAAAGAAGAAGAGAAAAACAGCAATCGAACGAAAAAACAGGTGAGTTAGTAGAAGGAACACGTGTGTACAGCTCAAACGAATTCGTGTATATTAAATCAATGCAATTATTAACAATGCTTGTTAATTGCAAGTTTACATTTTCATTCACATTGAAACAATCGCAAATCATGATAAATTGGAGGGTTAGTTGATATAATAATTCTAAAAAGATTAGCTGTATCGCAATAAGTCAGATGGTAGAACTCGAATATTTTTGTTAAATTTACTAATTCTACCAATAAATTGTCAAATGCATCAACGAAAGCTGTTTATTTATTTTTAAGCCAAAATTTTAATTCCTAGAGACAACAGAGTTGGCAATCAAAAGCGAGTATAACTTTTTTCTTTTCATTTGATCGTCTATTTATTTGTGTTTGGTTACATTCGTTCTACCGAGGGCTGATTAATATGCGGCTGGTGATATTTTCCAATTAACCCAAAAAGCAAAACACAATACACCATTCCATGCAAGCTTTCCGGTAATGAAAAGGAATGTTTAGCCCGACCAAATGGACAACCCGACTAAACAAAACGACGCCCAGTGTGCGTTAGCCCGCAGCAATTTGGTATGCGTTGGCGTTGGATTCCGCAGAAAATGTGAAAACTTTTTCACAAACTCCCCGCCCAGTTTCACTGGCGATGATAAATTAACTGATCGAACGGAAAACGGTGGTAAGATGGTGGAAAAATGGAACCGAGTGTAGGTTTGCCGCGGGATGGGATGCTTTTCAATCAGCGACATTTGTAACATCTGCTGCTTGTGCCAACAATCGAACCAACCAGATGATAGCTCAATCAAGAATCCCCTAGGTTACGGGTAAATTGAAGAAAACAAATTAAAAAAAAAATGTAGAGGTTTTTAATGTTGGATTTGTACATGTTGTTTCAATATCTTTGAAGTTACTTCAAAGATCTTCTTCAAAGTTACTTCCATTAGGGTTCCTTTCTTAAATGCGTACACTTTCTCAAAAATGAGCTAGTTTGGATGAAAAGTATGGAAAACCAAATGTGAAATGGATTTTGGCTTTAAAAAAAGTTTGTGAACTATAGTTTTTCTCAAAAACTAATGCAGAACGAATAAAATTAATGCTGTTTTAATTTTAAAGTAATACTCTTAATTATCACTTAAAATAGAAGTATATGCTTTCATCAAAAATTTCTATCGTGACTGCGAGTTAGCACTTTCAGAAGCCTCAAACAACTATGTATTGTAAAGTTATTGCTACTTTTCTTATAAGCACATGCTCAATTCGAGTAAGATAGTTTTCAAAGTGAGTATTATAAAACCACATGCTACAAACATAACCTGATAACATAACCTGGTGGCAACGCAAGTATCGACACGGGCACAAAAGAAGGCAAAAATATCTTTCCAATTGCGATTTACGTTACTTTGTTAGAAGGATAAAAACGCCGTCTTACCGTGGCACCCTCCTCCTTGCCGGGACGTAGCCCGGATGCAATCATGTAGGTGCTTCCGATGGTTTTTATCTTCTCGATACCGCTGAACTTGGGCTTGAGCAGCAGCTTGTCAAAGTCGCAGATAATCTCGTTCAGCAACCGCAAGCACTCCAGACCCTGCTTGTTCACGTCCGTCTCGTCGTAGAACTCCTTGTAGTTGGGTATCGATGCGAACATGACCGCAACCGACGAGTAACTCTCGTGGTACAGCTCCTGCACGGCACGTTCCTTCTTCAGAAAGTGCTGGGCGACGTGTGCGGGCAATATGTTTTCCAATAAAATCTACTCGCCCAGGAACAGGTTTAGCGATGGCGGAAGTAGCAAACAGGAGCACGATGGCGAAGGATGAATCAATGTGTTTGTGGCGTAAGGCAAAACGTTACCAGAGTAGTAAAATAATCGTTGTAAAAAACAGGGATAGAGAGAAAAACCAACAAAAATAAGCGAATGAACTTCAATGCATTGCATTCCGCAGGAGTAATCGGTAGGTAGGGAATATACGTTGCACATATGGCACATAGGTAAGGGTGATTAATTTTGAGTTTTTACCACCCAAACCGATTTCCATGTCCACCTGTTGGCCAAGAATTTTCCCCACGTTCTCTACCGGTAATGGGTAATGAAAACATAGTTACTTTATTGATTCCGCGCATGGTTTCCACCTCTTCCTGTTCCACCTTCAGTTTGGCCTTCCAGAGGAAGTCCGTGCGGGACACGTATTCTCCCTGGCGGTCGAGTGTATGCAGCACGGTGGCTATCAGCAACAGAAACAGTAAGCCTCGTAATCCCAGCGGCCAACTAGTAGCAACGAAAGAAGAAAACGCACACGAATGGTAAACTGAGGTGTCACTAGTGTCGATGTTCAGTGTTTGTAGAGCACTTTTTTAACAGCTACTTGTTACGAACTTCTGCGCATTCCCCGGTGGTCTCTATAAACTTGTACTGATGTTGTAAATTTACACGTCACTGTAGCGGTACGTGGGTGTGTTAAATATTTAATTTTAATTTTATCTGCTAAAAGGAAACTTACGATTCGCTTAAAATTTCGTACGTCTCGAACAGAGAGCTCGTCCACAGGATGGAGCATTGGATGGCGATGAAGAGTGCCATCAGCAGCCCCTTCACAAGGAACCCCGCCTTGAGGAAAGCGGACACCGCGGCCAGGCTGATCGCGCACATGTAGAGGTAGACGGGAGCAACCGGGGCGTACTGTTGGTCGTACGTGATTTCTTCGGTGGCGTTGTTCACGAAGCGAATGTCCGCGATAACTAAATCGTCAAAGTTTATCTGCCGGCAGAGTCAAATTAGCAGGGGGTTTTGTTATGTTTGTACGGACGGCTAAACTTACCACACTGAAAATGGCACAGGCTGCAATGAGCGCCGTGGAGATGAGGAAGATGGCTAATCGAAGACCACGGCTGGCTGCGATGACCTGTCCCGGGCCGTTGTTACCCGGTGGCGAGAGGTTCGACATCTGGTAGTTGCTTAAGTATAAAAACAATCCTAACGCTACGACTGTTGCACTCAGTGAACCAATAACGACTACATTGCTGGGATGAAAGAACAAAGCAAACAGTAAATCGATGTCAATAGTTTGGCAGTCTCGCCTTTACATGTAAGTATGTATGTCTCAGCTATGGAACGTACCTTTTAAATACTATAATTTGAATCAGTCCTATTGAAATAAAAAGAATAAAGGAACAGATGAGATCAAACCGGAACGTGGGTTCCGGTTGTGCGCGGAACAGTGTCTCGCGGGCCGTATTCCTGTACCACATGGTGACGGGCTGCAGCTCTTTCGGAGGGCCCCAGCATTTACACTCGCCACAGTATCCATCCTCCGGCAGCAGATTGGACTCGATCATCGCTATACTCTGGTAACAAAAGGCCAAAGGAAACTCGTTTGGTGCTCGCTCACTGAAAACCAAACTCCAAGATTAGTTCGTGCTTACCGCCAGGCCGATGTTCTTGGCCATTTTCGAGTCCGTGATGTTAGCGAACGGCTTGTCCGCACCCCAGCATTCGACGTACTTGGTCATCTTGGACGAGGGTCGTGTCCGCATGAGTGGCCCACCGGGCGTCGCCACCATCGGTGACCGAAGACAATCGATGTTGGAAATTGACATTTTTCGCATGTCGCCAAAAATAGAACCGGACGATTTGCGCCGCTCCGCGAAGGCAATCAGTCCTGTAAAAAGGAAGGAACATCAATGAATGGACATGTGAAAGGGAATATTGTGTGTCGTGTAATAGAATGTTCAATAAGGGAAACCAATGAAGATTGCTCCGTAATCATAAGGATAAGACACCCTTATGATCGAGCGTGTAATTATCATTTCGTATAGCATAATTACATTTCCAGTTTTAACGTTTAATTATTCGTTAAAATCAAACATTTCTTGTAAATTTCAAGAAACGAACGGTATCAGTGGTTGATGGCTTGGTATGTGGGTTTTTAAATTGAAAAAAAAATTGCCACTGAAATCTATCAGCTCCACCAAGGTAACAAAAAAAAAAACGAAATCGTGTAGCTCAAACGGTATTACAATTAATGAGGAAGGATGAGATCGAACCCATTTATAACGCCCCATAAATGTATTATGCAATAAAATTAATTACACGCATATACACTGTTTCTACAACTCTACTACTAGTGGTTGATGGCATATCAATTCATCACTAGAACACTGCACCATGAACCGTTTCGTAAGCAAAGAAGCGATAAGTTTGAAGATTATCGAATTGTGTATAAATTTTGCACCGTTTGCTCATGTTGGTTTAATGTAATTTTAGTTGCAATCAAAAATTTTGTTTCACTATGGAGCATTATTTATTTCAATTACGTTTATGCTGGGAAGCATTGTTGAGTTTGCGATTACAATTTCAACAATCGAATAGGCTATAGGTAGTAGTAGACTGTGATGAAGGTGAAGCAAGATTTTATTCTGTGTCTGTCTGTTAGTCTCATCGGATGTATTCTGTTCAGTACGTGTAATAAAACCAGAGTAGTACAGTGGAAGCGAATCAAATAACCAACAAGAATAATCGTTTGGATTAAACTCTGGTTTCTTCGTTTTCTGTCGAAGCGAACAGAGTGTTTAGTAAATGTTTTATTTGGTTTGAATGAGTGAACTTTCGAAAAACCAAAGAATATGATCTCATCTCATGGGCAGGATGTTCCCTGGTTTCATGGTAGTTTGAAGGAGTTGTGACAGAGCTTTCATCGATGTTTAAAATATTAATTCGTTTACATCCGTACATTTGGTACTATCGGTTATCTCATCTACTTCATCGATCAAAACCATCAAAGAACAGAACGCGTACGGATTGGGTTGTGTTCGCGCCGCTTTCAGCGTTTCCTACCTTGTACGGAAAGTTTTCGACTTCCGACACGCTCCGGAAGGTGTCCGTTGGTCGTAATTGGTTCGACGGGAAGCGTTAGGCAGGATTTCTTACGCGACTCTGGCTCGTCCCCGTCGTCTGCTTCGTCGCCCGGCCCATCGTTCTCGACCGGCTCCTCGTTGATGGTGGGTGGGTTAATTTGCACGGTCTGCTTGGGAGAAGGTGTGGGTGGAGGGTTTAACCCGTGGCTTCCGGAATTGTGATGGGCCGGCGATGGTGGGGGCAGCAGTTGTTCCTGCTCTTCTGGAATGGTGACGGGCGAGATGGACGTGTGCGAGCGCCGCATGTCTTCCGGAGTTTTCGGGGTACGCGGCGAGCGTGGGGGCTGCTCGGGGGCCGGAAGCAGGTGCTCCTGTTCGGGCTCGTTGATCTGCACCGTGGTGGTCGGCGAGGGTGTCCCGAGATTCGACGTGGGCGTATGCGAATCCACCGTGGCAGCTGGTTTACCCAGTTCGGTTGTGGGTTTCTGTTGCGGTACGTTGAAGAGAATGGGAAATTTCATTTCATTAACATCTCGGCATCCATCGGCATATCCGGAGGCAAGGTGCAGAAGAGAGTTACGCAAAGTATGAATTTATTTGCCTATCGTCATAATTTTGGGTTGTGCCTGTCGGAATCCAGGGAATGGTTTCGATGTTGAGATGAAAGCCCAAGTGCATCGCCGACAAGAGCAAACGCAAATGACCGGAGAGCGTTTTTGGTCACAATTAACGTTTAGGATAAATAAAAGGATTTTAATTACCAATTAAGCTGGTCTTGACTCTCGACCATGTTTCACATTAATTGGACTTTACACCCAACGCTCCTTTGCTGCGGTTGGTACGAATGCCGAAATTGGGCTTGCAATTGGTTTGAAAGCGTTTCAAGAGGTTGAATACATTTGATCCGGTTGCCTTAGATAGTAAAACGGGGGCAATCTGCTGTTCGCACTCATAATTTACCCTTTCACAATGGAAGTTCACAGGAGATGCGGCTTGGCGGATATTTGAGTTGAAAAAGTCGATAGCAAACTTCTCTGGGATTGATATCTGGAAAATTAAATATTGATTGTGGTATCATTCAAAGTCAGTTCTTCCAACCTCGGTGAATATGAGCGTTTAGAAGTTATTGCGATCAATATGACACCATGCTTAGGGTTAGTATTTTGTTTGATTCATTTCTGTTACTCATTTAACTCAGTTGAAATGTTTGAAACATTTCAACGCACATTTTGAAATGTTCATTTATTCGTAAAATAATTTGTAAATTTTTATTTTGTTTGAATGATGTTTTTCGTGTTACTTAAATATTACAAACAACTCTGCGTTGTGGAAGATACAACAAAGAGCTTACTAAGAAAGCTTCCGTTTCTTTTGCCCTCATGGTAAGCTTCCAGTTTTTTATACGCCCTCGGAGATAACGAGCTAGGAACAGCTTAATCTCAGCGTTGGGAGTAGGAAATGCTTGTGCTCTCGGCGGCACTTAAAACGTAGCAAGCGCAAAAAGGGGATACTTACCTTCGGTGGCACGATGAGATATGTTTCAATTTTATGATCCGCCAAGTAGGACTCCCTGGAGGCACCTCCGCCCGGTTCCACCTCGAACTTGTCACCCAGATAGTCGAGCGTTGCCTTCGTGATGTGGACCCGGCTGCATGTGTCATGTACGTCGCAAGTCAACCCGTTTCCGTTCGTAAGGGAGGAAAATGAAAGAAAAACAAAGCATATAATGGGTTGGGAGTGGGCATCCTTCTCCTGGGGCAGCGGTGCATGTCCGGAGTGCCTCCCCCGGTAGTTTATTCGGAAGAAGAAGCTAGCGTGCCCACGGTAGACATGGGACAGCGGGTTTGGACGCAGAGTCACACCCGCTAGCTAACGATTTTGCCCTTACCCTGCGACTCCACCGCTCTCCATATGGTTGGCCAGAGTCACGTCATCGCTCCAAACGTCGAACTGCCACTTGCGTAATCCCAGCACACCGCACAGCACGTTGCCGGTGTGGATGCCAATCCGCATGTCCACATTGAAGCCGGTCGCCTCACGGACAAATCTGAGCGCAAGCGGTGTCAGGGAAAAAGTGAAACAAAAATATGATATTCGCAAAGGATTGATGGGTCGACGTACGCTGTAATTCAATTTAGTCGCGTTGCTCCCGTTGGGAGAAATGGAAAATAAAGTTAAAGTTGAAGATGCAAACAACAAGGGTTCGATTTCCTCTAGCTTTCATCGAGCTCTTACCGCCTCGAGTAGTCATAGATTTAGGTTTATAGAGAAAACACAATGTATGTTTACAAATGAAGCTTAAAAAGAAATGATCTGAACGGTATTTCTGCTAGTCAATCGTTCCCAGTTATTTGAAATAGATCGACTTAGTGGTGTAGATGTATTGTCCTTAACAAAAACTAATTTACCTACTGTAGTCGGTTCTTTAAAAATTACTTACCGTATTGCATCGATCATCTGAAGTCCCATATTGACGCAGTTAGCAGCGTGATGCGGTCTGGAGACGGGCAGTCCGGAAACACAGTAATAACAATCACCAAGAATTTTGATCCTCAAGCATTGGTTTTCCTGCAAATTAAATAGATGGTTTTATTTAACGCAAATTTCCAAAGATTAATGTGCATTAATTATTAGTTTTACGAAAATTTCAGAATGGCCATGATATTGTACCATGATATTTTATTTCTGTAACAACGGTAGTACTGGCTAGGTAAGTTTAGGAATGTCTGTGTGCGTAAGATATTTGTTGGTTATTTAAGGGTTTTGGAAGTATGAGCAAAATTTATTAAAAGGATATAATGTGCATTCGATCTGTTCACAATGTCATAATCATTGGATTCAAGAAAAATCTAAACTATCTGAATCATCAAACAAGTCACCAGGCGTCTCCATTAACGCAACCAGGCGCCTCCATTAGCTTTGTGAACTTTGTATTACGGCTACATATATAAATACGAAGGATTAGATAATATGTCCATCTATGGACTTACATCGTTTGCGAAGTAAGTGTTGCGGAAACTCAGTATTCCTCGCGAGTAACGCAGAAGGAGCTCAAACGTAAGTCACTGCACAGTGCAGAGTTCGGATAAAGGGAACCATTAGCGGCCACTTACTTGTGCGATTTGATCAAATCGTCCGAATAATTCGTTTAGTGTCTTAACCAGATCCGATGCTGTCAGCTGCTCGGACAGTGGCGTAAAGTTGACGATGTCCGCGTAGAGAATGGACACGTTGTTGTGCCGCTGCACGTGCATTTCGTGGAATCTCGTCTGACTCTGGCCACCGGCCCGCTGGCAGGCGTCGGCCATCTTCAGCATGATGCTACGCTTCACCTCCGCCGCAATGTAGGCCGGTATGACGCTCAGCAGGAGTTGCTCCTGTTGCTCGCGCTCGCACTCCAGCTTTACCCGCTGCTCGATGCCCGTCCGAGTGCCGTCGACGGCATCGATGTGCGCCGCATCGGACATGATACGGTAGTAGAGGCTCGAGACGGAGGCTGACGCTAGAAACACGGTCTCCGCGAGCAACTGCGGGAAGAACGTTGGTGGAAAGTCGTAGACATGCGCCAGCAGACGGTAGCCAATGTGCATGATGCACAGCAGCACGGCTAGCACCACCGACACGGGCCAGGATATCGGTAGCATCGTGTGGACTCCCTGCGAACGACCGGAAAGTGACCCCAACGGGTCGGTTAGAAAGTAGACACGATGTCGGGTTGGCGCGAAGGGTTGTTAAAGTGAGAAAAAAACAATGCAGCCTAGATGAACCGTTTCCAAGCAAACGAGAAACGCATTTGTTGGACTGTCGCCAATGCCAGGCAACGATGGTCCAAGAATATCTAAGGTTTCCCTTTCTTACCAAAACAAACAAAATCCCTTTTTTTATAAATCTACTTCTTTTTTCCTGTCGCCACTAGCAAGTGGCAGTTCGATGAATAGACGGAATTAGCTTCCCACTGTGCTTGTCAGCCTTCTTCCTACAACCCACACAGACGAGAGACAGGAAGCTGTAGAGCCCATAATGGCACAAATTGAAATCGGAATGCAAATGACATTAGAAGCGAGTTTCGCACAGTGGGGGTCGAATTCCATAGGGTGTCAGACAGAAGCGGCTCGGTTCAGTAACGTGAAATGCTCAATAATGATCCAGCATGGAACATGAGCCAACTCTCATTGCTGGCTGGTACAACTCGCTTCGTCAGACACGTGACCGTTTGGACGGCGAGCGGAAAAGCGCAAGAGGAGAAGCGGTCGTGGTGCGATTCAACACTTTCTCCAGTGAGACGATCGGAGTGTGGGAAGGAGGCTGCGAACGCTTCACTGGATATTGTGCAAACGTTGCTATTTTAATTATTCTTTGCTGGAAATTTGCAACGATGCAAATTTTTCTCACCAGGAGAGTTTCGTTGCATGGTGTCTTTTTGGGAGCTCATTAAAATGGATGTTTTATTCATTTTCTGACTCCACGAAAATATGAACTCAAACAAGACACCAACAGGAAGGATGTGTAATTAAATATTCTGCTTACATAAACGGTACCGCAATGCTCTAGATTAATGTTAACGAACAAAACGTAAAAAACAAATTAATTCATGAAACAATTTTGTTTATTGTATTTTGTAACGTTTTTGAAACATGCAAACACTTACCAAAATCAGCGCAAACAGTGGCAACGGTGCGAGTTGCGTACCGACGAACGTCGAGATGGCTCCAATCGTGCCGGTGGTCAGGATCGCAAAGGAGAGGGCTGCCAGCGGTGAGTTCATCACCGCCGGGATTTGGAGGGCCACCAGTATTCCACATAGCACTACGGATGCTCCGGCCAGCAGCGCTAGATCGGCCAGAATCTATAAATCAACTGTTTTCAATTTGGAGCTCGATTTTTTCCTTTTCCCATGTCGTGTAGATTTGTGTTATGTTTGGTTAGTGGCGGTTTGGTAGTTCGAATTACTTTAGTTTGATTGCGATTGTCGTATGTGTTGGTGGGTTACAGTTATTACGTACGATACATGATACAGATACGCGATACACACACTTAGGTCATGCACGTAGTAGCACATTGGAGAAGAAGAAGAGAACCAATAAAGAAAGAGAGACAGATAGACGGAGAGAAGAGATAGAGAGAAAGAGAACATCGTCATGAATCGAATGGTGGTTGCTGAAAGAAGGGTTGGCTGTAGTAGTGCCAGGACGGAAGGGGTCCGGAAATCGCTTTATCGCGAGGATGATTACGGGAAGTTCTGGATTGGACGGACGGAACAAATTAGCATTTTTTTCTCGGGAAATGCTAGTACGAAAAAGTTTTCGGGAATAGGTGACATTCATAAAATCAACACAATACAATAATATAATGTATAGGAAAACACCGAAAACACAATGTACAACACAAGAACCGCAAGCGACAAACGAAGAGAAACCAAAACTGCAAACCTTACCGCATCGTGCATAGCACAAAGGACGATCGAGATGAGGCAGGAAAGCATGGATATTCCGAGTCCGGTGATAAATAGCGACCGGCGGAGTCGCTGGCGGTAGCGTGTGTAGAGGTCATCTAGGTGGGAGTTTTCTGTGGATTGGAGCAAGAGAACCGGAAAAAGGGGAACATGAGAATTTTCAATTTAAAACGACTTCACGAAGGGAGAATCAGTTTCGAACCAAGAACTTGTTGCTCTTGCATTGGCATTCAGTTTTCGTATTTTCGTGAAATGGATTCGATTTCCGAAGCGAAATCTTTTCCGCTTAGGAATCGGTGCGGAGCATCACCCAGTGCCTTCCCGAGAGCATTTTGTCAATTTTTTCACGGCGCCAAAGAGATAGGACTAAAACGAAGAGGAAGCTAAATTGTCAATTGAACTGTAAAGCTGGAAAGTTTATTGCTCATTGAAATAAAAAAAAAAAAATAAATCGTTTTTCATTTAACGGCAAAGGTCCATCTATCCAGTTCGGACTCGATGGGTATATTTGGTTTCGACGACTATCCGAAAATGGTAATGGCAAA
Organism: Anopheles coustani; assembly: GCF_943734705.1. NCBI lineage: Eukaryota > Metazoa > Arthropoda > Insecta > Diptera > Culicidae > Anopheles > Anopheles coustani. The sequence goes on along the minus strand of NC_071288.1, from coordinate 60,602,903 downwards.
TATCCATTCGATTTCATTTGCAATTCTTTGGGATGGTTGTTATCTTGAGTGGAGATTCGCCTGGCGATCGTGGATCTTCCGGCGATACGTTTCTAAATGAATACTTAAATCGCTGAGAAATTAGATACTTTTCTCTGATATGATATCTTCCCAATTAAACTATGTAAAATGTCGATTTAATGCAGTAAAATTCAGTTAAAAAAGTTTGTTCTATTCAGTTTCCATTAGTTAAAACAGTATATAAAAAGCATTCACTCTGAAACGACATAAACTCGGTTTGTAAACGCTGTTACTGGAGGTGGCTTAAATTCAAACAAATAATGAAAAGAAGTATGTGCAAACTATTAAACAAATCTGCAAACATTCAATGGATGGCAATGAATTGTAAAACTATTAAAAACATATTTTCATAATGGTTCATTCTATGTTCCCATTGCAATTTTTTGTTTTCTCACATAACAGAAACAAGTTATGGTTAAACCTTATGATAATTTCAAGTACTATTCGAAAACTTAAAAAAAAAAATTGCATACAATTCTTATCTAATGTATATTTTTAATTTCTAAGCTGCTGTAGCAATTAAATCTTTAATTTCCTACTCTTAGTACAGAGAAAAGATTCTAAATTCAATTGTGCGCAATCTTAATACGTCTTTTTTACGTAATATGTTGTTCAATGACGACAATGTCAATTGACATAATATGTTGTTCAATGAAAGGAAATAAAATTCAGAAGAATATCAATGTCATTTTATAAGCTTTCGTTTTTCTAAAATTATCATTTCTAATTCTTCGAAGGGGTTGTTCCAATGTTTAACGATGAGCCGCCAGAATGCAAGAATGTTCATGTGAACGAGACTAAGATCCGCTTGAAATATACAAAAGTATCTTATACAAGAGTATCAAGAAGAAATTTGGGGATAACAAAACAATACGTTATAAAAAGAAATGAACCTTATATATGATAACACTGATTTTTTGAAGTTATTGAAAAGCACTTATCTATAGTATCCTTATATATTTTTTATTAAATAGACAATCCGCTTGATTATATATCGATCAATTGAAGTACTTGTAAAAATTTGAGTACCAGAGGAGGTTGTAAGGAATTCGAAAATTCAGCAGTACCAAAACGGCAAACTGTAGATCCACTTAACCAAGAAGAAAAATTCTTCCGATGCACTTCCAGCATCATCTTCAGGATGGAGAAAAAAAAGTCCACTGAAGCACTGTATGTGCTGGAGCAGCAGGAATTTCATTATATAATTTCGTGGGAATGAAGAGTATAGGTGGTCGGGTGGTTTATTTAATTTAAAGTTCGGGTCACATCAGGTGTGTAGCCCATCCCACACGGAGCATCCTCTAAGTGAGCATGCTTCATGATAATATGCTTATAGCTTCGCTATCATCATTCACCCTAGATGATTCCCAACGTCGAGTCCCTGCTCTGTCTAATCATTTACAAATCCCAAGGGCAAATAAGCTGGTTCCGTGTGTCGTTCCCGCAAACAATATGTAAACAGCTGCTACTTAGCCTTTGGAGACGGCAATTTTATAGGACGGAAGGTCGTTCCTGCGGCAGTAATCGTACAAACTGGATGGATTTTCCAACCATCTCAAACTGTCGTGTATTAATAGACGTCCTGGAGTGAGTAAACTTGGTGAAAAGCCACTCGATCATCTTCTTTGTTGAGAAGGACGAAAAAATGTTTACAGACGTTCATAGAGATATCTGCCAACTGGCAGCCAGGTTGACGAGCCCAGCGGTTCGTCCTTTGTTTGACTTGCCAGACTCTTTTGTCGGGCAGTCAAATGTCACCTTCGTCACATGGCTGGATGAGGGAGTCATTTCAGTGAAAAATAACACAGAAGTATCATTCCACATGAAATTTATCATTCCGTTCCAGGAATTTGAATTTATTAGACCGTGTCCTCGTCTGCACGCACAGCATGCAATAAGGACAGTTAACAAACTCGCAAACAGCGTCAGCTTCCACAGCAAGTGGTAGCGATTCATGGTATGCGTGTCAAGGAAAAGCAATTTAGCTTCCCTTCTCGAGTACGTTATAGCTGGTGAGGTCTTCGTAGGTTCATGAAAGCTTTTAATCCTCACCCCCATAATTGACGACGGTTTGAGAGCAGAAATTAAATTTATCAAAACCCTCCAGATCTTTTCGTGCCTGTGGCAGCATTGTGCGTTTAACTAACGAAACAGCGTGACAGTGTAAAATGTGGTTAATTTAAACAATATGTTATAAGAATATCAGTAGCTACCAAATTTTATTTTACATGTTCTCTATCATATGTTGGTATGATATTTTTAAATTAAATTAAACTTGTTGTAATAATCGTTTGTAATCACGAGGGTTTTGATTTTGTTTTCAAATAACATAAGTTAACCTAGCACAGAAAAAGCAAGATTGAAGTGGTGTGAAAGTTTCAAATTATCTTTCAAAAGGTCGGGTACGCCGTAGCATAAATTAATGTTTATGGCATTTTGGAAATGGTTATTGTCTTTGGGCTTAGAATCAGGTCGACGAAGTTCTTTTACTCGATAAACGTCGATGGTATTCTCTTACAATAAAATATGGTTTGACCCTCGCGATCGAGGTACGCCTTCAGGTGTATGATTTACTGCCAAACCTAAAAGTGGCCGAAACGGAGAAATATCTTAAAATTCCTTTTTCTTTATTTTTTTAACCCCGGGCAACGGAGTCGTGTGCTGAATGATTTCATATTTTTGGCATTGCCTATGGTCACCGGTGATCGTTGGCAGCAGTGAGTGGGAAAATTTCCTAAGAAAACGGAACGAACGACGTAGTCTCGTAATTGGCTTTTCCATTTTAAAGCACGTCGGTAAATTGAACGCATAATTAGATGTAAATTAGACTACCGAAATGAAGCATCTCTCGGGCTCGTTCAGGAGCAGTTCATGGACCATTCGGTTCGCCATTAAATATTCTACTCCATGTGTTTCACGAATAATGTATGCTAATTCGCTGTTATTGATTTTGATAAATGAGCGAGTTGGTGCACCAGCAAATGGTGGTACCCTGGGACAAACGAGAGATAGATAAAAAAATCTTATACGGAAAAGGATTTTGTAAATGTTACGTGAATTGGTATAAAAATGTTTACCGAAAAGATGAAACGAAAGGAATTTACGAGTCCGTTCATTTATAACAGTATTCGTGCGAAAACTTAACCTGCAATTATATCTTCCATTTCTTCTTCATCGTCGTCCTCTGCTGGCTCCAAATCCATCTTTTCCATCGTCATAGCGTTTGTATCACTCACAAATAACAACTTTTTAAGATGTATACTTTGACACTTCAGCACTAATCCACACTGTGTTTTGAATATACAATATACATTAAATAATAGATAATATTGCAAATGTGAGATTTCATCAACATCATAACAATAACGAACTGAACGTCATCCATAACTTAATTTTTTTTTAACTTTGGCATCTTGTTTGGTTGCGTTACTTAACAAATGCATGCGCATAACGGAATGAACGTTTAATTCACTCATTACGTAGCACTGTAATCCGGGACAGTCACGATTAAGACTGTTTTAGGCCAGAGGTTCGCAGTTTTTCACGTGTTTTACACTTGGCGGACGACGTCGTTTGAAAAGCGCTATGTACGTATTGATCCGATTTAGGTATAATTTAATTTGCTTTAGTGCTTCTCTCCTTTTTTGGACCATTACATTTTTAAACAGGGGTTTCTGATACTTGTATATACGAAGGTAATCCAAAAGATTGACGCAAAATGTTCTCTGACAATACTTCCGAAAAGTGATTTATTTTTATATTCCTGGTTGCTTTAAAGAGAGTTATTTCACATCGTCTGTAATGTATTCTCAAACAAATTAAAACATAACTATTTTTGTAGAATGAAGTGGTTATTTGATTAAATAAATCAAAAAAGAAAGGCTATTATTAATTATGGATGGTGTTATTAATTATGGATGAATTAATCTATATGAAATGGTGCTCTATCATGTTTAAATACGTCATCATTCTGTCGGGAGATTTAATCTTAGCAAAAATGGTAACATCTTGTGTAAACACAATAGAATAATATAAAAATATGTGTATGAACGGAGCGTCTTTACTACGGCTCTTTGATAAAAATGTATTAGAATATATTGACATGGAAGCGGATATTGTGTAAAGGAAACTTTTCGTATCTTTTTTACTTTGAATAAAAACAGAAGAAGAAATGAAAAACAAAGTTCAGGGGTGCTTCGATTGGCTACTGTTTTGCTTGTTAGAACAATTGATGATTTACTTCACGGGCTGTTTTTTGTACTGCCACCAATTATTCGATTGGCTGAAACGAGGCCTGTTGAAACACTTGTGCAATTCGTTGTGGCACAGTTTAATTGAAAGCTTTTTCTTTTCGCTTATTGGCAGGATAGTCGTAATATCCATTACACTCATTATCGTATCACCACTGTCACTAATAACAGGACAATCGAGCTGCAATTATTCACTTCGTGCAATCAACACGTCGGTGATGGAGTGCCGGACAGTCACGATGCACGAAGGTAAAACGCAGGATCTCGGACAGTTCGTGATAGACCGTTATTAAATCGTCTTTCGATTTTGCTTCTCTATAGCATCATAAGGGATTGAACAGCGGGTTGTTAAAGAATGTGACCTTTCGCAACAAGCTGCTGAACTATATGTGGAAAAAAGTGTTTTCTCACTTGTCTCACTTGTGAAATGTCCACTCCACGAAAATATTTTGTCACTACGTGCGATTCCCACAGATATTCCACGAATAACTCATCCTGCACACTAGTAGAGCGTCTCGAGTTCCACGGAGGGGACTTGAGAGTTAGTGTTGGCTATAAATATCCACTTAGCATAGAATGAAACAATCAAGGAGAAAATATAAAAAAGTCACTCATAGTTGGCACTAGCGACGCGTTGAAAGCACACGGCTCGATGCAGTTCCCTTTTCAGTCTATGCAAATGATGATGGAAAGGCACGGATGCACGAGAATGTTTACAGCAGCAGCGGTGGTGGACAAGAATCGTTTCCAGTGGGGCAACTTGGGAGATATGATACTGCAGCGCTGAACGTGTGCGCACTTGACATACACCACATGACTGCGTCGATTTGATACTTGTCTGCCATTGGCACCTACGAAACAGGCACTGGAGTTGAACGAGCTTGCTGGATCCAGTTTCATATGTTTTCTTTGCACAGCCTCAACAGATCACCATCACCATTACGTTGGTTATGCGACTTTCTCTTGCGGACCCGATTGCCGCAGTCCTACCCTTCAGGTCGCGACACGGATGTACCGACACACTTCCGGTGGTAAAGTTAATCACGGCCCACAACCAACGACAATCCCGAACCGACTGAACCGTCTCCGTTACGGAAAGTACAATTTTTATACATTCACAACCGCTGGTTTGCCTGCCTGTGAGACGACTACGCGTTCGGGAAACCGAACGAAGGAATATGCCTGAAATGGCCGGATCGGATTTCGAAAAACTGTTGCACGTAGACCGAGCTCTGTTCGAAAAACAGGCTTCACGTTATGCCGCTGCATAGCGCGCGAGTTCGGATGTTCGAAAAGCAGTTCGCCTGCGCAGTCGATCGGTTGGCGAGAGAGCGAACTCTTCAAGCCGTACCGAAATACCACGGCCGTGCGGTTTGAGTACAAAAAAAAAAACAACAGGACGCCGAAAGGCACAAACAGTGCCGGAGAGGAAAAAGAAAAACAACAACACCGAACACGTGCTCGGTGAAGCGCTACTACCTTCCGGGCACTGCTGCTCTGCCCTCAACTTGGCTAACTGTCAGAACAATCGGCAGGGTTCCGGTTTTACCGTAAGTATAAACAGACCGGAGAGGGTTGGTTGGTGCGCGCCAGCCTGAGTAGTCAAAGGTAACCAACGGCATCGGTGCTGTCAGTGGAATCACCAACGGGACCGCCATTATGACCAGCTGAAGGTCACCATTCTGTAGGCCAGGGTCGTCGTATCGTTGATAGATTTCATTCATAATTTATATGGATATAGTAACCGAATTAAGTTGTTCGTTGTGTTGTTTTTGTAGTAAAGTCTATATACAATTGATAGATTTGCCTGGTAATTTGGAATTCCTTCCAGTTCAAGGCAAAGGGCCAATTATAAATTTCAATTCATATTTTTTCCAGTGAAAATTTGGGTTGTATGATAAAGGTAAGCAAAATAGGATATCTTACTTTGATCAATGAAATTGCTTTAGAGCAATGATAAAAAGTAAGCACCTTTTTATTTAGTTTGAAGGCTGTTTAGTTTGAGGATTTAAGGTATATTTGCTTTCCGAACACATATTCTGAAGTCGAGCAATCAACGTTGTCAACGGTAGAAGTTGTTTCTTGTTTTGTAGGTTTTTTATCTCTACCTTATTATTCCGGCTACAGAATCAGCACGTTGGTTATGCATCCATGTATGCACGATGGTTACGGACGTACTTAATATATAACAGTTGCCTTTTACTTAATTGCTAACGAATGGTGATGTTAATGGGTATGTGTGTGTTTAATCTCAGACAAATCATGTTTTAATTGTGTATCATTCAATAGCAGTATTATTCCATATTTTTCCTTGGAACAAAAGTTGTTTATTTTCTTAGTCAGTCGCAGTTAGAGGGTGCCTTAGAGTAAAATAATTAGCAAAATTTGTTTAATAAAGTCAATGTTGTTCACTGATGGCAGGCGCTGAAGTATGTGCCCTTCATGTATGTTTAGCCAGTTTCCGTCCGTCATAATCACCATGCAAAGGGTAATTAGTATTATCTATGCAAATGAGAAAACTTCTTCGCGCAAAAGTGATGGCCAAACCTTTTAAAACGGGAAGCGGCAATCATTCAAACGATTAGATATGCGAAAAGTTACTTCAGACAGGAGGCTTGCTCAGTAGAAGCGGAGAGGACTGCTGTTTTCATGTATCTTTTCTTGTCAGCTTTACGATAGCTGAGCAACATGGCGAAGGGGCATTCTGCGCAAATTGAATCAGTGTCGCCCTAGGTGCGTTGAGGAGGACCCTTGCTATAGTACGCTATGCACTCCGGTGACGTTATGTCGAACTCTTTGCAATCTCGCTGTAGATCGGTTTTTTTCCAATCTGACCGGAGCTCCCCTACGATAGCGTTCGCCGTTGCTGTACCTTTTGTGATCATCCCGCAACCAAAGAAACGTGACATAATCAACTTTCTTGCCGATACAGTTTACAGGTCTGATAAGGTCTAAAAGAAAACCATTAAAGTACGCGAACTTCACTGGCGCGCATCGCATGAAACCGGTTGGTTCGTCCATTAGTGTAATGACTTTATTTATGAGGCAATTGGTTTATGCTAATTTAAGATGCGCTTCCATTCGCTGCTCTTAAATTGAACTTTTATTTTGCCATTTAAAACTTTTAAGAAACCATATTGAGGAGCCATCATTACATTGCATAAGTCTCAAACAATAATTTGAAATTGAAAAATGAATAATTTAGCCCAGATTTCAATAACTACGAATACTGAAGAACTGTAATTAATGGTGAAAATCAAACAAAAAGTTAAATCATTCACAAATAATAAATGATTGCGATAGATTTCCCCTTTGATTTCCACCCTTTTTGGTGTCCTTGTAGTGCGGCTATAAAACAGAAAATGTATATAGAGCATATTAAGTTAATGAATTTCTGTTATTTTAATTTGGTTTTTCTTTTGAATGAAGAACCAGGCTCAGATGGCTTAAAGATTTAATGTGAGAGCTAATAAATACCAGAAGGATAATGAAAAAAACATTGTTTCTCATCGATTGTGTAATTTTTCGAGGGCTCGGTGGAATGACTCATAGATACGTGCTATGAGAAATGGTTTGTCTTGACTCGTGTCTTGAGAGAGTCATATTTCAAAGAAGCTGAGCTGTTCCCTGCAGGGGGATACGGAGATTATGTGCCATTATGATAAATTGGATGGTTTTTGGTGTTTCAGGGTTTCCATGGAATTTACAGGGGCGTATTTTTAAACTCAGCAGCAACTTTTTATAGTCAATGCTACTAGATATGGCATACGTTATACAAGGTATTTTACAAGTTATGATTTCTAAATAACTCAACACGACGTTTTCAATACAAAGAACATAGTATTACGTTGCATAAACCATTCCAAGATCTTTTATTCAGCCATATTCTTCCAGCATTGCTATTTGATGTATAAATGAAAGGTAAAATCTTGTGTTTATAAACTGTAATTAAAAAAATAATACAGCATTTATTCGTAGTCTATCATATTAAAGTACCATATACAAGACATATCAGAATACATTGTTTTATGAACAATACTCACCAGATAAAATATCATCCTCAATTCGCTCCTGCATCGTCCTTGAGTAACCATCGAACGCCATGGTGGTAATCTTGCTCAGTTCATATACCATTACACGGTTTTAATCAGTACAGCTAACTTTGCAAAAATGGTGATATTTCTAAGTTCGCTCTGTTTTGTACAACAAAGTGTACAGTTCACACGTTCAAAAGCAGGCACCGCTAAGTCGCGTTGTTTACAATCTCATCCGGCGGCAAAACTGATAACCACACTAATCAGCTACTGGTTTTGCACACTCTGTCATCGTCGCAGCGCTCACGAACACGGAGGTAGTTGACTTCATTTCGCCCATTATCATTAGATTTATGCCACCGGAGTTTTGTATCAATTTCGAACAAATATCAGTTATGTCACTACTTCAGCACATACAGCGTAGTATTTTTTTCTTGAATGATGTAAAAACTGCTGCAATTAAGAGTGTTTTTTTTTGTACTTTTGAAATAGTTTTAATTGAAAAAAATATGTGTCTAGACGTATGTAGCCCAAATAAAATAAAAAAAAAAAACACACACACATTTTGGTTTCGTAATATTGTACAGTGGACATGATACAGGTTTGTTTTTCATATCATCAACCATTTCAAAATAATTGCGGATTTGGTTAGCCCACAAGATTTTGAAATAATTGGTCTTGAAAGTTATCGGGTATATTTTCGATAAGCACCACAAGCTGCAGTGGGTTGAAATGTAAATATATCAGATACTCTACATCAAACAGCTACAGATTTATCAAACATTGCCCTATCAAGTTGTTCAAAGTTCGCACCCTGCGCCAATACCGCGTGTGATAGGCTAGATCTAGATAACAGTTTCTAAACGAAGAACTGCTACACACAGGCGTCGAAAAATGGCGCAGACTTACGATTGATTTATCAGTGCTAGATAAGATTATTCGCTTACGCAAAGAAACTGAGTGATCTGGGTGAACTCATTCAAACTGTCGAGACAAAACAAATTGAATACTGTCATACGACGAAACATGATTAAATTCTTCGATTTAATATTTCAATATCAATACTGGAACAAATGAAATTTATAATAGCGAGTCTACATTTATTTGTATTCATATTGAATGTTCAATTTTTATATTTTGCTATTTACTTACTTTTCAAAATAACAGCAAAACATGTTGAAAACAATTCTGGTTTGCGAGTAGATCGTAAAATAGAATTTATCTTTTACTACCTTTTTCCGCTTAAAATATTGATAATACACCAAAGGCACGGGTCAGAAATGGCGGATAATCTGGGCCGGGACATCCATGAAAAACAACCGAACCGAGACGATAGCAACGACGCAAGTCCATCAATAAGCGGCGGGTGGACCCGTCTTCCAGCGTGCTCGCGTCTGGACATCCTTCCGGTCCATTGCGGCTAATGACGACCCTCAAGAAAGCAAAAATACCCTAATGGAAGGCGGCCAACGGATTATTTCGATGGCCCATGAAATTTTCGCTAGACCACCATTGTGACCGCTGGCGGAAGAGATTTATTCCTAAAATACAAACCCTTCACTTCGCTCACCTTCCGGCGTAGGTCTACGGACATATTGTGTAGCAGTTCGGCCAAGTGCTTGAAATGTGCGAATGCTACGAAAATAGATCCAAATATATAGGCGTTGGCATGATAACGGGAGTTGAATTAAAAATTAAACACAAGTGTGAGGGGGCTTAGAAGAGGTGTGCTTTCTTTTTTGAAATACGATATCTGCTATCCAGGTTGTTAGGAAGCCAAATATGTCGACCAAACAAAATCAACGAGTAAAATATATTACACCGCGTGTTTGCAAATATTTGCGTGGGATATTATCCGTTTGAAGGTAGGTGAAATTTTCACAAGTACTTCTTTTTCTTTGGCGCAACCCATTAAAGGCTTACTAGACTTTTTCGCTATATGTACGTGGGGAGGGTCCAGCCTCGGTTAGGATTCGAACCCATGCTGCCGATGGCGTTTTGAAAAACAGGTCCAGTAATTGAGGAAGCTGTGCAAATTGTTTTGCAGAATACGATGCTCTAGTTTTTAAAAACGACACCACTGAAGCAGGCTGTGCAAAATCATTGACAGTTTTACCTGAGGTTTCATAACCCCTCATTTTGGACGCGTTGTCGGAAATACCGATCTGTTGAACTGCAAACAAACAAACAAACAAACAGGGCTAGGAAAGAAGGGAGCCAAAGGTAAACAGCGCATGCTAAAGCATATTCTCCGGGTCCGCCCCAAAGACGTCACTAACGTATTCTATAAATGGTACCAGTCACGGCGCCGGTTACGCATTCCCACCAGCGAGTGTAGCATGCGGGCATAGCATTCTATCGCTCCGGTTTATCATAAACATTTCCGCCGCCCGGCGGTAAACACGGACTGCGGTGTCTGAGGCTGTTGGGGCGATAATCAGTTTACCACTTTTCCTCAGCTGTTTGGCTAGACTCGCGTGCAGTACACCCGTTCATCGCCCGCCCGACGCACTCGCTCATTTTCACTATCGTGAAGGTCACACTCGCGGATCGCGCAAATGATCTTACGCCAATGATCGTGCCGTATGAGCACCACGACTGATCCACTACCACGAGATCGATGACGTTCGCGCGAGTGGTCAAGTGGATGGACGTTAAAAACGGACACATCTACACGGGGCGACAGAGCCACTTGGGCACGAGATCGAATGTGATCATTGAATTATTTGAACTTTCATTACCACTCTAGCCCTTTCTCACTTCTTCTCTCGCTCTACACTCACACTGTTTCTCGTAATGTGCACTCAGCCTTCCTCCTAAAGGGATCGGCTCACTCGCCGTTATGGATTTAACGAATGTGACGTGACATCGTACACTTTTTTTTTCAGACCCATTCGCCTCACGCGTCATTTCGCAGCTTCATAACACTGAACGCCATATTATCTTCCCTTCCTCGAGCTTCACACCCTTATGCGATGGCAAATTAATAATTAGAATATTTCCCTGCACTTGCTGCTTCGCTGCTCCATCCTTCCTCGCTCATTCGGATGAGTGCACGGGGTGGTGCAGGCCATTAAAATTGACGCGACCATAACCAAATTGGCTGTCATGCCGGCAAACCCGACAAACGGCAGACACGCAGAGCTAGCACAGGGGCGATGAATGTTTCGATAGGTTTTAATTTAAATTTTAATATTCACCGTAACGATCACTCTCTCGCGATCGATGGACGGTCAGTTCAGAGGACATCCGTGTGCGAACAAATCACGAAAACTACATCACTAAACCATGTCACGGGCCTCTTGGGTGGTAAAAATACCACCAAATTCATGGTTTTCCATATTACGTACGAGAAGGCTGGGTTAGCTACATTGAAACTAGCTTTGTTGAAATAGTAAAACTCTGAACAATTATAATAACTCGACTTTAAACAACCGTGTGGATGCATCAATTCTAAAGTAATATATGATGTAAAACTGTCGATTTAACTAACTTCTCGCGCGCCCTTGAACAGCTCGATCCGTTCGGGAAGGGAAACATCTTTATTTAGATTGGATGATGTTTGCTGTTTTTTTGAACGATGCTCATAAATTTTCCCCCCGTATCGTTGGCACTTTTCTGGTGAACGGACAGTGCGACAGTTGACGGTAATCTGGAACTGGTGGCCGTGGTGGGTGCGATAAATTGGGTGAATCCGTACGCCAAGAAACCTCACAAGCGTCACGACGAATCGCATTGCCACACTGACGGCTATATGTGTTTGTCTTCTCGAAATTGGAGTAAACAAAAAAAACCTACCAACCGGCGGTGCAAAATTACACTCCCAATACCTAGACGGACGCGCCCCACACCGATAATAGTCGGTCGGAGGATGGTTCGAGGCACAGGGCACGTGTTGGTCGATAGTAGCTTTGCCGAACGTGAACACAAACGCTGCACGAGAGCCGTTGCCGCACATTTCACCACATCCAAGAACTGTATGATTCAATCGTATTAGACGGTGCGACGGACGCGATTTTAACCGCGAAGGTGATTTCTTATAATTTTTTATAAATCAACCCTTGCGAAGGCCTGGCAAGGTTAAGGTCGGTGAACGGATGCCACATCGGGAAGCAAGCGGTGGAATTTGTTTCGTTGCAAAGGGTGTTTATGTAAGTGATTAAGGAAGAGAAAAAAGCGACACGTTGATACAACATTGTATTTGTTCGTCGTGGGGAGTCGATTGACTTGAATACAATCGTAAATTCATTAATCTGCCTCATAAACTGTATCAAATTTAGTTGCAATAATCTTTTTACGATCACTACTTGACTTTAGTTTCCTCGTGCGGAAGCTAATAAAGGTAAATGATCAAATCAAAGAGAACCGCCCAAAACCATTGAGAAAGCAAGTGCAGTCATTCTTCGTTCTTGAAAGGCATTAAACTGGTTCACTACCATATAATACCATTGAAATTGGATCTTTTATTTTGTTTGGTTTTAGGTGTTCTTATCTGCAGTATTTTGTTTGGACTTTTTGTTTCACTCATCTCAACGTCTCTCAATTTCTTATGGTAGTTCAAATGATGCAATTAATCCACCGGTTTCATAAACAACATTTTGACATAACTTTTCTTTGCGCTAAATTGATCTGTTCACTATGCAACTGATTTCGTTGGGATGTTGGCCGATGAAGGATTGAAAGAAAAAAACACATAATTTTACCGTCACACTTCCACCTCGCGGATAAATTCGGATCTTCTACTGGATGGCACATGTGCGAACAATTTGCATCAATTTAGGAACATTTTACCAGCACTGAATATGTGTCTAACAAGGGCGCGCGGTGTATCGAGCAAGGCATCGGACCACCGAGCCGGTCGCGAAGCAACTGACGGATTTTACCCCAATGAACCGCAACAACCGCGTTGTCATTCGCGATAGCAGAGCGCATGCGGCGACTACTTGCTTGCTTGCGTTAGTGAGAGCAAGATTAGTATACAGTGTGTAACAGCTGATTTGCTACGTTCCAATGGGAAACATTTTTTCGTTTTCATCATCACAAGGATTCGTTTTTCTTGTGCATTAGGTCACAATTCAGGATAATGTTTATTTGCAATTTGATTTCCAACACACTTATTCCATACAACAACAAAAAGTTACAACATTAACTATTTATGCGGAAAACATTTGTAAAGTAGTGTCGCATTCTGTTTTTCGCGCTGATGCCGTAGTTAACCCTCTTCACTTTTCTTACGCTGTTTGTCACCTCCCGCCGTAATTTCAGTTAGCACCATGATCGCATGCGGTGGTTTTGAGTTGTGTTCGCGTACGGTGTTCAGCGGCTCGGTGATTATTTTCACGCCTACTATCAACAAATTATTTCAAATGCCCTACCGACCGAATGACGAAAAAATAGCTAGAAAACACGCAAAATTCAGCAAACTGCAATGATCTCTGGGAGCAAGGCGACAATTTTGTGTGTCGCCCACCGTAAAAGGGGGAGTTTCGCGACGCGCAAGATTGACAAATGCGAGCAGCTGCCGCACGCGATGCCAAAGGATGGCTGGCAGGTTGGTTGTGCTAGCAGCGTTTCTTCGTCCATTTGCTACAGTCGGTGACAGTGTTGGCGACGCCAGATGGACAGGCTGACGAAGGCCTGTTGTTTGCAGAATATTTTAGTGTAGGATGCACCTGTTGAATGGGAGGAAAGGCGAAGATCCGTGACTTGTGGTGCGGTGCGTCCTATTGCCAATGTCTTCGTTCGACTGCTTTATGATACTGCGAAAAGCCGCGCCCATCTTTCATCGCCCTCTTATCACCGAGCGCCTGATTGTATTGCCAATATTACTCTCGTGATTATTCACTACGGACTGCGGTTGCGGTTAGGAGCGGGGCTTTTATGTGGTGAACGATATTTTATTGCATGTTATTTTACAGTAATGGTGTGGAAAAATGGGATGCAACATTCTCTTGTCTCATCAACGCGCGGGCATAGCGTAGGTAATTGATTGTAAGCCATAAGTCAATTATTATACCTTTCAAATCCAATTAAAAATGTTACGGGAGTATGGCGATGGTTTTTACATCGGTACTGCTCAAAATGAGGGCGCCAATTTAAGCTGTTTTACGATTAAGTATTGTATGCTCATGTGCATTACACCATATTTGAATAGTTCAGTTTTATCGTAAATCCTTCAGCCTATTTATGTAACTGGTTGGTCCTTAAAATTAATGGATTGTGGATTGTAAATTCACATTCGTAGAAGAAAGTGAATCGATATAATAATGAAGAAGAAAAAACAAAACGCATTGAATATAAGATCCCATAGAACAAAAATGAAATTGTTGTCCCAATGTGAAGAATAAGTGGATATTATTAAGAAAAAGAAATATTATCCTTTCATTTCAACTAGAAATATGTTACTTACTGCCGGAAAATTATATCTTCGCACTGTAAACGATTGCTTAATATGGATGAAACACATTATTTTTGGCTCTGAAGTATGTTCAACCTAATCATTTTACAATGTAGAATGTAAAAATAACGTTCGTACGTGTTTTCTTTTTCAAATTTTAGGCATTTGACAGGTCGACTGGTTGATGGAATGCAAAATTATTCATTTACGGAAAGGCAAAAGTCGCGGAGTACGTCCAACAGCAGGTAGCAGCCAGCGGTCCAACTCTAATCGAATTATCCCTTTCATTGTTGACAGAATAAAATTCATTCTCTTCACAATTTCGTCACCGTTGCCGGTAGCCCTACAGTAACTAGAAGCCTTTGTACTGCATACTATGTATAGAAGAAAACACAAGGAATAATAAGAATAATTATTTGCCTGCTCGGGTTAATTGATTTTTCGATCCCGTCAACCTTTTTTGACACTTGCGTTTCTTTTTGCAGTGAAATGTTGATGAGGGTAAATCGTCATTGAATGAATGAAAAGATTTATATAAAATAGAATGTAAATTATGAGCATTGAAATGAGTAAGGGATGATAAAAAGTTAAATAGTAAGCAGCTGTTTTTAAAGTTACTCATGCGTTTGGTATTTCTTCTCATAAATTATGTTAGTAGTTGTAGTATGTGATTTCAAAAACAAAAACAGCACAAACGTAAAAGATATAAAAAACATTGTTTCTTATGAAAATTATTATGAAAAGTCATGAATACGTATGTGAGTAAAACGATTTATTGGTTGTCCATTTTCGCAGTTAATGTTTACAATATTTCACTTTATTTAATAGTAAATATATAAATATTAATAAAAAATATATATAAATTATAAATTTAATCTTCAATTGATTTACTCTATTTTAATGGATTTCTTAAGAATGCTTTTTGCAAGCATTTTTTAACATTTTTTTCATAGATTCAAATTATTACTTCATGAAGATATGTGAAATGAATGTAAGCACAGGAGTAGCATTTGATTCAATTTGCTGCATTTTTTTAGCTAGTCGGTTGGCGTGATTGTCGCACTTACGTGCTGTCGATATTAAGTAGTGCAAAATAGCACATGGATTCAACATTTCCACTACTTTTAGTGAAGTCAATTCTTGGTGTGCAAATGCACAATTCTAAATAGCACATGGATTAAACATTTCCACTACTTTTAGTGAAGTCAATTGTTGGTGTGTTTTGTTTGAAATCTTTTGGGTTGTTTGTCCGAATGAACGTTTCACTACAAGTTGTGCCCGAGAAAGTCTGTAGTTTAACACACGCTTCTCTTGGGTATTTTCATCTTTAAAAGATACAAACACTTCTTTTGACAATAGAAATGCTTTAATTCTTGTCGGCCCTGACACGTTCACAGATGGTATTTGCTTTACTAAAATCTCTTTACACCTAGTGTCATAAATTCGACTGAGCTACTGTTGGAATTCTTGTAATTTTTCAAATTCGTATCTTCCTCTTTTCGGCCATTTACTCTGAAATGTGGACTGTCGATTGCACCAATGTAACAGGAAAAATTCCATATTCGTCCAAAATTTTCCGAAAAATTTAATCCCACTCTTGTTGGTTTTGTGGGAACTAAAATAATTAAACATTGAATGCATTGCATCCATAAATGAAACGACCACAGTTTTTAAATTTATACTTACGGGCATAAATGTACCTGTGTGTGCCAACTACTATTTGGTGGCAACTATTTTGCGTAGTGTATGCGGTAGTATGCAAGTTGTTGTAGCCTTGTCCAAAACCAACCTGCTGGTTAAAAGATATCGCAATGTGTCAGCCATCTGCTTATAGACTGGAACATTTAATCCAAATGTACTGCTATCCGGCAAATGTGGCAAGCAAAGCTCATATAGCAAGGTGAATACAGCTGGCGACATTACACTGGTTGTATTTACTGGAAGTATTACTGGATTTTTGAAATTCTAAGAAAGTAAAATATTTTAGTTTAGTCGTGGCTACACCTAGTGGGAGACTATGAGCTATTTGAACTATTTGTGAACCTTTAACATTTGGTTTCGGAATTATCGGGGTGGTGCGGTATGAGGCTTAATATTTCACAAATTTATAACAGAATCCTTTTTCGGGCGGCGAGAAAGCGAGTGGGGGTTTCTGAGTTAAATAACTAGCGAGGATCGCTAACCTGGCGAAAGTCCGATGGAAGGAGCGTCCAAAAGCGATAAACAAGATGCCAGGGCCATCCATCACTTCTTGGTTTCATAATTGTTAGTAAAAGAAGTTTTAATTTATACATCATACATCCCTTCAAGGGTGGTACACCGAATATAGTGGTCTTTCAATTTGTCGATACCATTTTAGTAGTAGTAGTTTTCTTTGCCTCAAAAAAACGCCTCAGTTTCGGCGACTCAGAGATGATCTCTTCATCCGACGAAAATTTCTTCCCAGCCTAATTCATGAATGTTTGCCATTGTTTGCTCGTTGCCGTTTTGATGAAATGTGAGGTTGCGTGGCACCCATTTCGCACAGAGCTTTCTCATATACAAATACTCGTGAACGAGATGACCAACACATTCCTAAGATATCTTTAGTCTGTTACCAGCATTTTTGTGCGTCCACTGTGTTCACCGTCCTCAGTACTCATTTAACGACGTTTAAAGTTAACATAACAATATTTGATGGGTGATTTTTGTGGAGCAATGTCCGAAAATTCTTCATCAAGCCAATTTTTGGCTTTGACTGTGGTTTTCCCCTGCCAAAAGCAATTCTTTATCATCTCGCGAAATTAACAATTATCAGCCGACGTGTTAGTTCAACAATTTTCCAATACTTAGAGTCTTCTCTTCGGGCTCTAATTGCGTCGTAGGGTAGCGAATCTTGCCCTTCGCCGCCACTGAAGGCGATTGTTATCTCATGGAGGAGAGTGTCTCTGTTTAGAGTAGGGAACTAGTCCATTAAATAGTTGACGCATGCGATTGGCAAAATCTGCAACCTCTTCGTTGATGCATATGCAGCTCGAGCAGTCGAAGGTTGCAGCAATTGATGCAATACGTCTTCCCAGTTCAGTAAAATTTGCGCGAGGGAAATGTAATCGACTGAAGCTTCGTCGGCGTTGCTCGGTTATTCAACCTCTCTGATTTGACTCTGGCAGTGATAGACCATTCGAGCGCAGGATGATAATTATGGATACCAGCGTAGGGGCGTCATAGACTTAAATGAATCGATGAATCTTCTTTCACCCCCAAGCTGCGTATGGTCCAGGATATTTATTGGTCGCTGACATTACCACACACCGACAAGTACGTCTTCGCCTCTGAAATATTATTGGAACAGATACTATTGCGATTGCTGGAGCACCCATTCCTCTGCAAGGCAAATTGCTCGTCACCAACTATAAAGTATTTCCGGGAGAATTGTACTTTGCGCTGCTGCTTCATTATGATCAGAGAGCATAGGAGCTGTTTAAACCACAAGGCGACATATGGCAGGCCAACCCTACCTATCTGAAGCTACCAAAGAGATTTTCTACTGGGAGTACAGTCTACACTAGTAGACGACAGTTGGCTCTCATGCACTTATTTTCCCCATGGTTTATGGACGCCAACGGGTCTCAATCTTACATCGGGGTTGATTACAGAGAACACAACGGTGTTTGATCGTTTTGGTCATCCGCCGGAATTGATTGATCATCTAAAAAAAGGCATTCTTACAGATGCCCTGGGAATGTTCCACAACATCATAGTAGTGCGATCTATCTATATAGATGGATCACAGATCAAGGCGCGGCTTAACTTTCTGCACCTCAATGGCAATCATGAAGTAACCTGACGGGAAGAAAAAAATATTCGCGACAAACCCAACACGCCTGATGAAGGGAAGGAATGTTATCGTTCGGAATCGCTAATTATATTACTGTAATTAATTCATTAATTGGAAGACTTTGCAAAGGAACCGTTCGAATTAAACCGAAAAAATGAATTGAATATTCAAAAGATGATGCGTATGATTGCTTCTAGCGTCCTCTGGCGTGTAGTTTTTACAGTATTTATTCAATGCTAGCGCCCTCTATCCTAAACGTATGGACCTTATTTTTTTCAAACTTTTTAGGACACTTCTTGTTCTAAAAGTCGTTACTGAGAATTAATAATTACAAAATAATTATTATTAAAATTAAACTGTAAAGATTATGTGATAAAGAAGTTCAAAATTCCAAAAACTGGTTCATATTTTTTATTCCTACACTATGGTAGCTATGGTATTGGTATACCAAGAAACCACAGAACGGTTCTTACAATTTGTTGGTATAACAGCATGAAACTTTACTGTGGTAACAGAATTTTTTTCTGTGTCGTGTGTGGTGCCACACTTTACTGTGCTGAGTGTGTTGGGCAGCACAGTAGCACACGACCCAACACTACTCATGAGCCGATTATCTAACCGGCGCTACCGCTCGGCTACTTACTCGGCTCGGCTAGGAGTTCTTGTAGGAGGAGATTATAAGAGGAGTACTTATAAGAGGAGATCACTTGGAGCAAAATTTACGAAATTTAGGCTACTAGATACATTTTAAACTTCTCGAATGCTCTCATTGTTTTAAGCTGGCTGCATTTTTCAATATGATAGTAACTTGCATGGTAATATCAATGTGGGTCAATGTGGGCATCAATGCATTATGTAC
Source organism: Anopheles coustani (assembly GCF_943734705.1). Classification (NCBI taxonomy): domain Eukaryota; kingdom Metazoa; phylum Arthropoda; class Insecta; order Diptera; family Culicidae; genus Anopheles; species Anopheles coustani. The sequence continues at coordinate 60,583,486 of NC_071288.1, read as the reverse complement.
ATTTTTTTAAAATAATTTACATCACAAAAGAAATTTAATGGAATTAAAAGCACCCCTTTTGTTGCTATCTTTTTAACAATGAATATTATTGTTCATTAGTGACAGTTTGGTACACATTGAAAAGAAAAGTTAACGTTTATTTATCTATTGCGTCAAAATATAATGAAGCACCCTTTCTACGCTCTTTTCTGCTGTTTCTTATCCCACGTCCCCATTGCATTCTGTATATTCACTGAAGCTGATGAAATCACGCCGGAGCGGAAGTCTACCACTTCGCCAGGGGTCGAAAGAATAAATTGCAACTCCGATCGCGAACCACTCACGGGCTATAAATAGTTGATTAATGAACATTTATCAAACGCTCACCCTAACGTTCTGGGTACAGAAATGTAGCTGTAATAACGACACGCTCAACCTCAAGTAGCCTTTGCTTGGTGTGAATCTATTCCCTGGGCGCTACTGCTTCTTGTATATTGCTGGTGTTTGCTGTTGCCATTTGTTTGCACGGATTGTCACGCTAATTTTTGTTCGATCTTTTAGGCGGAGTTTCACTTACGCGACCGTACGCAACCAGTAGTGTTTGCTTTAGGGTAAAATTTATGTTCACACTCTTTAGCGCCGCAGTCATGTCTGTTCTGGAAAGCGTGATTCGCTAATGGTAGGGTAAACACTTTCCTAAATAATTCAGCGGATTTATATGGATGCTACAAATCAAAGAAACCTAATCACCAGCCATCCTAAAAAGTGCTTCTACATATTCCCTCTTTTTGTTGTAGGAATATCAAGATAGACGTAGTGCATTCGCTTTGAGGCAATCGTTTATTGCTTCGTTTAGAATGCTAATGAACAGTTTAAACATCCTATGTACTAACTGTACTGAAGGTTAAGGGTTAAGGCTTAACAAACAGAATATTTTCAACGAATAAAAGTATTTTTGAACTGTTCGTGATCTTGTGTAATTAGTGCATCGTCCAACTTTGACATGGTTCCATACATATGATACGGAGGCACGTCACATCCATAGCACACCTTCGATTTTGAACAGGATTAATAACACTTCGCTCGAATATATACGAATGATAAATACGGGAGACTACCAAGAGAATCATCGACCAAGCTTTTATTTATGAGGTTGTTTATGCCAAGAATTTCACTTGCGTTTCCCATCTTATCTCGCTCCTGTCCACCCAACCATCTTCAAACCGACGGATCCGATCAATGTCTGCGTGCCAAAGTGTTTCCATTATTCTTATTATTCCAGCTTCATCGCGTGATGTTTCGCGATATCATCTTTTCTGCTTAAATCACGACCTTATACGACAGCCTTGCATATTTTTGTCTCCCTTTTGTCCACTAATGTTTGGAACTGGTAGACAAGAAAAAAACACACATTTATTTTTTGGCTGTATTGCAACGGATCGAGAATGCTCATTATAAGCAAATTTGACATGTGAATACGTGTCGCTGACACTTTTGCACGCCACGTTACGTACCCGGGTCGATTGGAACCGGATGATCGACTGCTTTGGGAATGAGAAATGCTGTTACAGATGATATTCAATTACTTTGACCTTATTTCAAGCCGAATTGCTGTGAGGACACGGTCAACATTTTATATTTAAGCTAGTTGCCAACTTCACCCGGTTACATTCTTACACATTAACAACCGGTAGTGGCTGACGTTAAAATTCCCACGCTTAGTCATTTGGTGGACTTGATAGAGTACCTCCCCGTCGCCGTCGTTCTGCACAACTGGAACGTTTTAATTTAAATTATCGTTCCCACTTGTGAATCATGGAAGTCAGTCGAGGCTGGCGTCGTGCCATGTGTAAAGCACCAACGAACGGTTCCTTTCGTTTGGAAGCGAAGCTGAGTGGCTCTGTGTTGCCTGGTGTGTATCTTATCGCCCTAATGTAAGGTTGCGATACAGCGACGGTATCGTATCGCTGGACATTCCCCGTCGGGGGAAATGCGCGCGTCTTAGCTTTCCTTACGCTTATACGGTTGATACACATCGGGGGATGAATCCACCTAGAGCAATTGAGTTTATTTTCCATTTTAATAATTGATGAAATTAAAATTGACAGAATATTAATGAATTATATCCTGCCAAAGTTATATTAAAAGACATACTTTATATTGCAAATTGTTTTAAGTTAAATGTTTGACCAAATGTCTTTCTTTCGATATGATTTTTTTCATATTCACCGGTAGATCTCATCGTTTTGCCGTCCACCTTTTCATTTTATATAAAATGTAGGCAACGAAATGTTTGAACTATTTTAATTCGAAATCAAATTGAAATTTTAAACAGTATTCATGTTTATAATTCTTTATACACAATACTTTTCGCTCTTCACTTCATTTCCAGAATCGAATGATTAACTCGTTACGTTCCTCGCAGATTAGTGACTTTTGCCAGTGGCATGGTTTCGGTGTGGAGTGCAAATTGAATAAAAACCTTCATACTCCTAGTGACGCTTTTAAGCCCCGACCCTTCGCCATCATATCTGGAGGGCATACCGGACGCATTCCGCCTGCGCACTTGGCTACACCTTTCTGGCACGAACCTGCCATTCCAACTCACCTCAGAAACCAAACCGGTGGCCAATAAATGTAGCGAGTTTATGGTTCTTGTGAATTCATTAATCCAGAAAATCTGGGAAGAACTAGGGAGCGCTCGACATAAGATTGGGAATAGCTCCGAAATCTCAGCGGTCTACAATGCCGCAACGGCATCCTCCAGCATCAGACATGGGAGATTTTTTATCCCCGTCGTTCGCAAAGAAATCTCATAGGCAACGCACATAAGCACACTATGGATGCACACTAAGTGGATGATTTGTGATTGTGCAATTAAGATAGTATGAAGTCCTGCAAGTCGCACAATAGCCACTTCTTGGCTCTGCGGCATAATGCAGTAAAGAGTTTCGGCTCTCGTAAATGTGAGAATCGACATTTCCAAAAGAGGTACACATCATCCAGCGTTCCCAAGGTAGGATATCGAGTGTTGAAACTAGAGTAGATCATTTAGTGAATATCTCCAACAAAGACAAGTCATGTTGATCCACTCATAATAAACATAAAGTATGGTTCATACAAAAAGGTCTAATTGTTAAACTTAAGCACTTCAACTCAACTGTTTAGCATAGAAAGTTTGGTTGAGAGTACAGGCTTTGGGTGAATGAAACTTTTGAGCAAAATGTTTTCATCGCAGATATCGTTCAAAATCGCTAGTTTTTCAAATGTTACACTTTATCCATTTAATCTCATTTTAATGATACAACAGTTGAATGCAATCAAAATCTTTTGTTCCTGCAAAATGTGTTTTGTTCGTTTAGTATGATTTATAATGTATGAAACATAAATACTAAATAAACACTACAAATATAACAAATGGCAGCTGAATATATTTATCTTTAACTAATCAAATTACTATTTGAATTACACTTCATTTGCCGCGTTCATGGCAAAACCTTGTACAATAACAATAACATAATTTTAAATTTTTAAATCAAATATTGTTCAATAATAATTCAAATATAAAGATTAAATAGAGGTACTACCCTCTACACGGAACGTAAGAACGTTCATGACAATCAAGGCATCATTGTCACTGCGATTCGTATTTCAGGTCTAAACCCCGGCCGCGACTCGTGGACAAATAGCATATTTATGCTCCGGAGTGTCTTAACATTTTGCTGACGGACGCACGCTACCCCAAAAATGCTGCTGCCGCCGCGTTCATCCACGGCACATGAGATCTTAGTGTACATGTATCGCTTTCTCTGGGCTTTTGTTCGCTTTTTTCACTATATTAAAAAAAATCTTCTTTGTTTCATTTTTTTCAGAATCTGTTGAAATGGATGATATACCAAAAGAGACAAAACTATACAGACGCTCGAGCGTGATCATTTCATTTCGAGCATTTCAAGTGAAAACAAATCGGATAATAATCGCGCGACGATTGGTCGAAAAAGGAAATCCTCTACGGAATGATCGAAAAAAGACACTGCTCCATTAGGAATCGGTATACGACGTATACTATACGTGAATCAAACATGTCCGCCTTGCCGTCACAACGATAAGCCAAACTAGCACGGGCATGTCCGGAACCCTATCAATGACTGTCATTTTCAGCAGTAGTGTCTAATTTATGTGATTGCGTCCGTTTTCTAGCAGCCTCACATCTTTGAAAGTGTTGCTCCTTCATAAAATTCACCACAGAACTACTGTAAAATGTTATTAATTAATATTCTTGTTTAATAATTTGCTCGCTAACGAAACATTTCTGCATCGTAATAATTTTCAATTAAAATATCACTATCAGTCGACGACAATCGTCTACCGTTCTTGCAATCTCCTGTATTCCCTTCTGGCACGATCTATCCACCGAGTGATCAAGTTTGGAAGAAGCCATCCCACGACCAAGCAATGCCTACGATCAAGTCATCGCTGCTTTATAAACCAAGTGCCCGAACGCCCTGGGAAAATATGGGGAAGTTCAGATTGAATCCGAGTCATGCAACTTGCGGACCGATGGACTGACTCACTGCTGTTCAGAGCCTCGTACTTACCAGCGCACATTTTTATGTAGTTTCTCAGGGAGCTGGTAAATGATGATGTTCGCGATGATTGAATCCGGCATCGATCAGTTCCTTCAGCAAAGTGAACGTGGAGTTTCTAAATGCTTTGTTTTGTTGCCAGTAACTTAGTAAAGTGCCGGCTTGTGTCTGCGCTGTCAGATGCTGAGCATAACGACAATGCCAGTTAACGGTATTCAATCAACGTTCGCTGAAGGATGCTTGTTGTGGACACGTTGGATATGCGCATAGTTTCATGACTTGATTAATAGATCGAAAAGATTGCATACACTTCTATCATATTTGAAATTCTTCCCATTAATACGTTCGATAGGTTCGATGATTCGTAGACACGTGAAGAGACAAAGCTTTCTAGTTTGATAGGAGTAGTTTCGAAAGTTCAGTCCGCAAAACCAGCAATGTGCATAACGAAGATTATTTTTGCAACTATTTAAATACTGTGTGTAAGATGAGACCATCCTTAATGAGATCATATATGAAGGATAGTATCATCTCAACCATCGTCACTCCTTCACTTTCTATCAATCGCCCTCGTTATTCTACGTCGAAGGCGCTAACACCCGCAGTAGAGGAAGGAAATCAAAATGTTGCTTGATGAAAATAAAATCATAAAATGGTTCGTGCGCTCCGAGTCCATGATATCTTCATAGCACGTCATGAGGCTGGGAACGGGAGATATTTTCTCTTTCATTTTCTGCACCACCCTCAACGCATCACTGCCCGGTTTTTTCCAGCCAATTCAGCCCATGGGATCCTCGGTGTTGAGACCAACAAAAGTGACGAGCACTCCCATACGCGCTGAGAAATGGTAGCTCGTAAAACGATCTGGATAACATAAAGTTTTCGTATTATTAAATTAGTTACTTTTAATGATTTGGACTTCGATATGGAACGACGAAGATACGATGGCTGAAAGTTGGCTACCCCGTTCAGTCACCGCTTTGGATTGGACGTTATAAATTCCGCATGAAAAAATAGATTTTTAATTGACTCGCTGAGATAATATGGAGCACCGGGGGCAGAAGCACACTGCTGGTAACCAGGGGTTTCGATGGTCGGTCTTCCACTATTCATCAACTAAACGATCATGGCACGAAACGTACTCTGCTTCAGATGGCTGCCGTAGTTTTGCGTATCGAAAGCAATAAATCTGCTAACTGTCGCCGCTCGTAGTCGCGCTTACTGCGCCGGTTGGTAACGATTTGGAGCTGGTTCGTACCACGATGGCTTTCTGAGTAACTTCTTCCAAAAATATGCACTATACGGATTACCTTGGTATGGTCAGTTTTATGACCCGACTTCATGGTTGGGTTGGTAGAAAGGATAAGAATCTAAGGTATGACAACAACCGGGAATGAAGGAATAAAATGGTTTAGAACCGCCTTTAAAAATAAACAAGAATGCTATAAAGCTAAAACTGGAGCATAATCCGTACCTTCTGTTCGGTAATGGAATTGTTGAATGCTGCAGAAGGATGTTTATTTTGACAAGTCATCAATTATTTCTAACGCTGCACGGCATGATTCTTTGTGAAAAAGATTAGTCAACTTTGGCAATTTACTCTTTCCCTTCAAGACAATTCGTCACAGATTCAAACAGATGCTATGGACGTCTTGGAACTTTGAAAGACACAAGCTCATCGAAATCTGTTGAAATTTTCTGCGGTACGTGTAGTTTTCGGCAAATTTGTGCTCTGAAACTCTGGTAGGCAGACAATGCAAATGCACTCCAGGGGAATGAGTAATGACCGGTGCAAATGTGGCACTGAAGTACACTCAGAGCCGTATCGGGCGAAACGAATGCATCTTCCATGGATGCAGTTTTTGCCCGTTTGGCCATTGAGCTCAGCTTTGTTCTGCTGTCCAGTGAGTTTGATGGTCCTTTTTGTTTGCTTTGAAAGGACTGCTAATCGGTTTCGGACCACGTCGTGGAGCTTGTTTGCGTCAGATTCAGTTCACCAGTCATCCAGGAGGTCCTGTCTAATGATGGACGAATGAAGGATAACGAATCGTAGGAGTCATGTTTTTGGTTTAAGCACGTGTGGAAATTTTGTACGATAGTTTTAATCGGAAGGTCACTATAATAACACACAACTGCAACTAATTAGATTTGCAGTTCCAAAGGAACACATTGGGTTCGGATAATCTATTATGCATTCAATAATTGTGCACGATGTTCAAAGTATTTCCGAACATTTCTGACACATCTATAGTGCATTAATATGAACAATACATCGAAGTCTGTAATCAAATGCATAAAAGAGTCACCAATTGAATATGCAGATGTAAAAATTGAGTAAATGATTGGTTATAATTCATACAAACTGAAAATAATGACTGACTATTCACGTTCACATCGGGTAAAAGTCTGGTAGGCCCTTAACGGTTAGGCACGACCAGCAAGGTCGTTACGCCAAGAAGTAGAAGAAGCTCTCAATATTATCAATTCGTAATTGTTGATTAAATCTTCTTGTTGTTGTTGTATTCTGCTTATAGTTGTCTGACTTATCTAATTGTGGTTAAATGATAGTGCCGCGAAAAATTTTCTATTGTTGATTCTCGTTTTTCGCGTTTGTTACTGCAACACAGGAGTCTTCATGCAAAAATTGGAATTATTTTATATACTTTTGTTGGAGTTATCAAAATGAAAAAAACAACTAAATTAGAAAAAAACGGACTTCTTCAAATTTTTGTTCTGTTGCAGTCTTACAATACTGCACAAAAAGCGTCGACAAGCGTCGTATAGCCAGTAACGATAAATAAAAGTGTTAAAGGGGTTGTGGCCTGCTTTCCGAACGTAAGTCGCATGCCGAAAGTCATTTGCAGCTTGCTCTTCAAATAACTCACCCAAATTTAATACCTCTTCCAACATCATGTCTGAGGTATCATCTTCGTTTCGAAGCCAACGTGTGCTCGCGCCATGAAATCAGGACACGAGATTTTTTCTTTTTCGAGGGCCGCCCTGGAATGATCAACAACGATGGATATATTTACTTTTATCAGCTCTTAAAGCTGATATGTGATTCGTGTTTTGGTTCAATATAAAAATGTAAATTCGCGATCATAATTTGCGTTACTGGCTGTGGGTAACGTCTGTAGTGCCGTCTCCCGCCACTAGCAGTGAATTTAGGTCTTACGAACAAGGCGAAGTTTGGTGCGCAGAGAATCCCGTAGTTGGTGGACGCCAATGAGCTTGTGTTACGCTGTCGTGCGGAGCATTAAATTAAGATTTGATGCATCTCGATTCGAATTTACATCCACCCGGTGCGCTTACACATATCTGCACTTACTCCAACAAATTCTACAAGTTCCGTTCGAAACTTTCGCAACAAGCGATAATTTGGGGCCGGAAGGGAACGAAATCTGATTGTCCTCAAGTTTGCGCCGGTTTGGACAGAATTTTTACCGCGTCCTTAACGCTAGTTCAGGTGGATTCTTCGTTCGCTGGGAATACCGTCTGACCCGCCGAGGTTTCCCGTAGTTGGTTCCGAGAGGTGGAGAGCAAGAATTTATGTTCCAAATAAAACGTAAAGTTATTTACAGTTCACCACGATTGTTCGTCGGGCGATCATTAAAATCGATATTCCGACAAAACGAAAGCTTATCACGAGCCACATCGAAGGACATTGGTGTTGATGGTGCTGGAGCAGGTAAAAATTGATGTAATTATGCTGCTTCGTAATGCGACGCAATGTGCTCAACAATGTACCGCTCAAAATGTAAATTGTTCCGATGGACCATAAATTTGGAAAAAATAATTTTAAACATTTTTTACGTTCATCAGTCGTATGTTGTTTTGTTGCTTGTCCATGCACGAATTGAGGAGGATTGATTCCGATCGGAGGAAGCGTGTTGGAGCTTGGATTCATGATATAACATCTTAAGGAAAGTTCGCCAAAGGCATCAGCTTGAAGAATGGTTGAGAAAAATGTGAGCATGTTCAAGGACACGATACTTACCTATGGAGTTTATCATTCACACCAAGTTTGTTCAAATGTCAATTAAGGATTCAAAATGAAACATTTTTTTTTGCAAAATATTTATAATATAACTTCCACATTTCAAAGTGCTCAATATGCCTTACACAATGAAAGTACATAAACACAGAATTTGTATCGTATATGATTTTGAATAATCCTCACTTTTTTCAAATATACCGTTTGAGAGCAATTTTATTCCGACAAAGTTTTTTTTCGATTCCCTTCTTGTATGAACAATACCAAACAAACTAACGCACCAAGTGAACATACATAAAATTCATTCAACTGAGCAATCTGCTTTGGCTTTCACATTCATAATGACGCATTCATAGAGCGTGCCCGTTGAAGTAATGACCAATTAAAACCCCCTAATACTATAGGTTACAAGCATTCCTTTTGGGCTTGGAATAATCTGGATCGATCGTAGCAACGCACGGCGGTGGCTTCATTCGGAACGCAGCGCCGGCAATTACTTCGCGTGTGCTACGATTGCTCGACTAATATTGACGTCTCAAGTGCCAAGGCCCATTATTGGACGGAGCCGCAAAGTCAAAGGGGGCAACAAAGCAGACCCAAGGGATAGATAGGTTCGTGGCCCGTTCGAGCTGGTTTCCGATGGAAACTATTTTAATGTTTCGCAAATATTTGATCAAACACACGTATTCCTCGAGAGCGACGGCCCTCAAGAGCTTGCCAGAGCCAGATTGGGGCGATTTCGGTGTGTACGCAATACTTTGTACGGACTCTAGCGACAAATGGCCTCACTCTGTTTGGTCGGATTGCTTGGAAGTCGGAATGAAGGACCCGCCAGAGCCAGGTTTTCGAGCGGGTGCCGTTTAAAAAAAAAGATTTGGGATACTCCTTTAGCGTCGGTCAGAACAACTGACCGCGTAGTCTGTTACGCAAGCCCACAAGATGTCTCTTAGCAGCAAGCGGAGGCATCATCGATGGGCATGTGAAAATTTATTAACCTCATAAAAGTCGATCGTGCTAGACCAACCGACAATACCCTGCCGTTGTTGGTATTGTTGGTTTGAAAGATACGTGACAACGATTTGTTCTACTTTTCCCTTTTGTCACAGGGGTCGACAACATTCAGCTATCCGAAGGAACCTCTTCGAAGGTAGAGGTCCTTCCTGATGATCGTCCTGGAAAATGTTCGGCTGAGCGCACAAAAGACACACCAAACTGAAAAACGAGAATACACATCAAAACATTGTTAGAAATTCATAATCAATGCACGGTGACGAAGGTAGACCTAGGCGCATCGTTTCCATTTGGCGACAACGGTGACTATTGTTGTGTAAGTGTGTGTATAGGCTCAACAGTCCTCCTTTTTTGTCGGCTTGCCAGGGGTTCTTTTGCTCATGCTCCGTTTGTTGCCCCTTTGCAGCGCGACAAGCTTTTCGGGTTTCTTTCAACCAACTGACACCTCGGGATCATAAATTATGCTCGGCTCGGTAATGAAAAATTGTCATGCTACTCAACCTCCGTGTTAGCTCGGAGGCGAAAAGATAGGGATGGTTTAGGAGTTGGACTCAAAAGTCATTGCCAGCACTCTAAACGAAGAACAAAACAAAAAGAAATGGAACAAATGGTCGAACCATTTGCGTCCTTTGCGCACAATACCAACCGTACTGGCGGTGTGTTCGAATATTTGTAAATATTTACACAAACTTTGCAGCGAAGTACTTTTGTTTGCCTCCGAGGGATGGGTCAGAGTTTTATATCGTTTTGATGAAGTTCGCGGCCTACGATGGCTTGCCCTGGCCGATGGTCGTCAACCGGACGGGTGATCTTCGGGTTCCATTTTTTTTTGGCAAGCATGGTTTTGCTAGACTGTAGATGGTCAAAAGAACAATAGCGGTTTTGGTGGTTGCGATTTTTCCGTTGTGTTTTTGACATTTTCAGGAAAGAAAATTTTGAAGTGTTGAATCGAAGGCTTAAAAACTAAATCATAATGATTCGCAGGAAGCTAGCTTTTAGGACTCCTAGAACTCACGCAACATTACTTATTGAAGTTAATTTAAACTATCAAAAACCACCAAACGTACAAAATGTATCGGTGAGCTACTATTTGACTTTTCGTTAACTATATTTTACATTTATTGCTAAAGCATTACCAAATTGGTAAAACACACAGTTTATTTGATGTAAGTAAAATCACAGATTGATTGAAGGAAACTTTGGAAAAGCTTTAACCGTGACGTAGCTGTGTAAATAAGTATCACATAATAGGTTTATGATAACTAATTATAACGTGTTGCAGTAAGAACTTTACGTGTTGCAAACAATCAAGTTCTACCCTTGATCGTTGATGTGTGTTTAAATTTGAGTTGGTACATACGGGTAGGGGGTCCGCGACAGCCGAGCGGTAGCGCCGGTTAGAAAATCGGCCCATGAGCACCGGGGCTCACTACCTCGACGGAGTGGGTTCGAATCCCAACCGAGACCGGACCCTCCCCTGTACGAGAGGACTGACTATCCAAGTACAACAGGGAAACAAGTCTCTTAAGCCCTTAACGGGCAGGCATGACCAAGAAAGAGGTCGTTACGCCAAGAAGAAGAAGACATACGGTTTGATTACTTACTACAAAACTCATTTTGAAATTCAGGTGATTTCCGTTTTTTATACATTTTATTTTGAACTTTTTCCAATTTTTCTTAATAAATTCTTCTTTACACCAAATGCAACCGTCAAAGGCACATAACTGATTAATACAAAATATTACTTACTGTACCCCTTCATCGCAATAACGTAAATTGTGAAAATAATAAACGAGAAAAAAATCCTTCGTTAGCGAGTAAAGCGTTACCAAATGTGTATCGCATATCCATAGACACTTCTTTGATACCAGCATTATATTATACAAATTGTGTCATTTGCGTCGGACAGTAGAAACTTTTTACCACTGGCCGAAGGTGCTACGGAGAGTCAGCAAAAACAGCTGTAACCGAATTGACCCATTACCCAAAACAAAGCGCGGTTTCGCTGGCCGCTCCTTAGTGCGCGATTCCTCGAGGGTTACTTACTGCCACGGACTGACCATAAATACGATTCCGAGTTTATCGTGTTGCGTATATTGCAAAATTAATTGGAATACATATTTTTTTCCCGACGCGGATCGCAGATTTTCTTTTGCATTCGGCGTTCGTGGATTTGTTTGTTTGTTTTCGTCAGGCACCCCCGGCACGATTTTGGCGAAGGTTCGGGTTTATGGGCGATCGTCAGACAGCTCGTGATAGCAGGAGCGCTTTTGGAGACTACTTTTTTATTCACCTTGTGAATTCTGTACGAAACGTGGTTTCACGGGACCACTATAACCTTAGGCAACGTTTGAATGGACGTGTTAGCGAAGAGAGTTTTTTGGACTGGTTTCGCTCCATCCCGTTGGATACGGCCCGAGGGACCGAGTGCGGCAGTGCATTATATCTCTTTGGCATGCAAAATGTTACACTCTGGCTCAGAGCAAAACTCCAAAAAGGGACGTGTCGATATGGCCCTATTTCGCGATCCTTACTCCAATCCGCAGAAGAGCTGGATCATCCCCGTGCAAACTAATTGTTTTTCTTGCACCGTTATGTTTATGTCCTCGGCCAACCGTAGCGAGCGACGGACCCCGAAATCGGACGCCGAAGAGTACAAACTGGTTTTTGTAAAGCGGCACGTTCTTCACGAACGTCTGAGTGGTCTGAGGGCAAAAAGACATAAACAACCCAATGTTGGTACGAAAGAGATAAAGGCAAAGAAGAAGAGTGCAAACATATCCTGACACAAACTTGTCAAATTCCATTCCAACGCCGTCGCTTTGGTCGTCGGACGATTTCGCGGATCATCTTGTCACCCACGCCACTGGGAATCACGGGACGATCTAGGTTGCGTCCGGTTCACCGAACGTGATGGATACTTGTACGGAAGATGAACCTCCCTTTTCGGTGCTCTTCAACGACTAATTGAAGTTTACGGTTTCAGTTCGCAGATCACATCAGGCATTGTTCTCCGCCGTCACATACCACACGTAGAGGTTCCTTTTTGTGTCAATACGTTAAGTCTAACTGAGTCATTGCAAGTCGATTGGTATAGAAAGGGACGTTCAGCAGTAACTGTGGTTGATGTGAATAATTTCTCGATCATAAAAGTGACCATGTTTTTTTTTTGTTTTTTCTCCGTTTCTCCATCACCCTGCTCCGGAAAGTTCTTTGAATTAGTCATATTTCAAATACTGTTAAAATCAAAATTTCATTTTTAAAAGTAATATTAAGGTATAATTGAAGTCACAGTTCATATAAAGCGAACACAAACGACATATTAAGATGAATCACCCATCGGAATGATATTTTTGGTTTGTTTTTTTAATGATTGTTTTAACGAATTTAACAAATTAAATGTATAAACTGTAAGCCCTTGACGCTATCCTACAGAAAAGACTGCGTACAGTAATCACTATGATGTCGGGGTGAACAAAGAAGAAGTTCAAACTTCTTTGAACGTTTGCACCCTGGCTCACGCTTCAGGCTTCCTCAGCGGAGGGTTTGACGACGAAATTTTAATGCTTCCAGCCAGGTAATGAAACTCATCGTTCATCGTCGAAAACGCAACCGGCGCGCAGTACATAATAATAAAACGTAGAGAAGCCGGCCACCGGAAATGGACTACTTTTTCGGCACACGTGGTGGCGTTTTATCTCGCGAGTTTTATTTCGATTTCTGGTGGTCGCTTTTTAGTGCTATAAAAGGTGGGTGAAGAGATGACCATCCTGCATGACCCCAGGGGTGAGCAAAGCATAGCGAAATAATTGATATTTTATTAGTCGTTTTACCTTTCGGCATTGGCTTTGTTGAAGCGCGCTTCCGCCTATGTGGTGTGTTTTGTCATATTTCTAATTGAAAATCTCCACTGCTGTGGGAAAGATGTTCCTTGCCGCAAGCAAATCAGACTTTCCTAGGTTTGCTTGCTGACCTTCATTCGACTGAGGGCCGTGTTTCTCACACGCCAGTAAATGAGGCCCCAGCAGCGTGTTCCTTAGCCAGTGGCACCTTTGTGCCATGCGCGTGTATGGCACATGGCGAAATATTTGAAATATTTACCTGAATAATTGAAGGACGCAGTCGTGTGCAGAATCACGATTTCGTGATTGCGTTAAATCATTACGTCCTGTTTGGCAAGGTGGCGAATGTCGATAAACGTGCCTATCGCGTCCGGGCTGATAAACGCACTTTCTTCTTGTGCATCTCGACTGGCGATCGTTCATGAGCGTGTCTCTGGTTTCTCGTCGCTTGCCTCCCGAACAGCGCCCTGGACGTCGCGTTTGTGACTGGCGGGCTTGCCCGAGGAGCCATATCTCTCCCGTTCGGGAGAGAAAAGCAGAAGCCTTTCCAGGAGCTGGCACACACACACACATGCTCACACATGGCCTGCCAAACAGCCGCCAGCTCATCGTCAACTGGACGCAGTGGACGCAGGGCAAACATAATCACCATTCAATAACTAATCGCGCCAAGTCGAAAGTCAATTTGACCCACAAAAATGAGACGGCACCTAGGGCCGGGAACGGTAAGGAACGGACCGTTGGCTTTCGTTGGCCGCACGTGAAAGGGATCCACGAAGCATCGTTCCTGGCGCTCGGGCTCGACGGGGCCGGAAAAAAAAACATGGTACAGCGCTATCGAGAAATCGCCTGGCAGGTGTTCGATGGTGAAGCTCTTCGTCTGAGGCTCGGGGTCGTGGTCGGTGGTTGAAATGTTGGCATAGCGCATAGTGCATCATTGCACGAATGGCGACAACTTGCCAGACCGCCATGTTGGCGCATGGCTGTTGTCCGGCCCGATCTAACACCACGATCGTTTTCGCAACTGGGATGCGCACGGATTAGTTGAACACGCCGCCGGGGCGTCCAGCGCTGACGGTCATTCCGAAAGCCCACTAGTGGCTGCTTCCTGCGCACAATCATGATGCCTCGGAGTGGCAGCCGAAAGTGGGAATTCGTATGGCTACCTGCGGGCAAACACGAGGGAAAAGCCGTTTCTGCGGCGTCGAAAATGAACCCGTGGACCGGCCGACCAAGGCCTACACGGAAGACGCATTGGCAGATGCGCCAAACGCTAGTAGTCGGCGTATCCATTTTGAGGTTTACTTGCATTTTTGCCAGCCTGTACGGTGAAAGGAAAGGACAAATCTTTATGGAAATAAATACATTCGAATGGCTCACTTTCTTGCACCGTGCAGCATGAATGGAGCTGAATGGCGGAGGGATGTCACCTCAATTTCAGCCGCCCCGTTCATTGACGCATGGAGAAGATAGCTCCCCGAACGGTTATCATTCAATCGGCTCCAGATTTGAATACACTCTTCTCGTAATAATTCACTCAAGCATATTAAGGCAAGACATTTGATGCATGGTTGTTTGGACCATGGGCCAAAACGCTTAAAGCGATTGATAATAATTTATCAGTCAAATTAAAAATGTTTCAAGGGAATAAATTAGGATTATGACAATACAAATATAACAGATTTTGTATCATCATTAGATGGTTTCGGCATTATCCTCGCTATACTAACAAGCTGGATAAGCAAATCATCACACGAATCGAGCAAAGCAATAATTAATTGCAAATTATGGCTTTTGTATCATTTTTTTAAAATCCAAAATCATAGTCAAAATGATTCATGTTTAGAATATTTACAAGTCAAGAGAGGTTTTATTATTCGTACATCGATAAAGAGTTAAAGAGAAGAGAATGAGACGTACACTGGGTCAGTTCTAGGCAATTTCACAGAATTGTTAGAAATTTGAACACAGAAAAGGTGATGAGTGCGTTTAGTATTTCATTTTCGCGCTAGGTTGAAGGTTGCTGTGGTTGTCTAATTTTTACAATATCTTTCTTTATTGAAGCCAAAAATGCAAAACAGAACTTATATCCTTACAAATATTAAAATGAAAAAAAACGGATCCCAGAAAACATCATGATTTTTCCATCTGATTGATATATATGATTGACATATAAAAAACCTTTTAACTTTGTAACGAACATAGATCTTCATTATCTTGAATATGCGGTGTTCATGTGTTTAATGAATGAAAAATGAATTTATGGTGCTATAAATTTTGTAGTTAACCAGCTTAGTGTGTGTTATTACATTTGAAACGCCTTTCTGGAAAACGTTTTATGACAATATCGTTTTCATTATTTGGAATACAAAGTTGAAAAATTGATCAAATCGATTAAAATAAAACACATTGTGTATCAGTTGGACTGTGGAGGTCATACTTTCTCATAAGTTAAACACAAGAAATAGCCCAACGGACACCGAAAACATCATCACGATGTAACGACAGAAACGAAACTGACGGATGTTAAATCGACCAGAATGAAGATGCGCCATCGGACGAGTAGAGCGGTACTCACGACTCCTTAAAGCTCACCAAAATCGCGGATGCTGTAACTCATTTGGCGGAGCTCAGAAGATGATCTCTTATGTTTAGACTGGCAGCAAGGGACAGAAGATGCTGCAGCGCATTCACACATTTGTGGGGTGGCTCGAACGCTGAACTGGAGAGCTCCGAAGTCGAGTCGCTCATCAGGCGCAAGCCCAATGCGCGACTTCCTATTTGAAACCGTAGCGTGCGATGCGACGCTGAACTGCCCTCGCGGACGAGATGGCCTCCGGCGAGGGCGACGGCAACGGTAACGGCAACGACGGCATCGACGCCGAGTGACGGTGAGCGACGCGGGCAGCAAAACATCAGGGAAAATAATAATATGGGTTTACCTTGATTTTACTTATATGATTCCCCCAGTCGTGATTTGACTCTTCTCCGTTACACATCTTATCCGCTGTGCCGCTGCTGGTCTGCTGTGGGCCGTTGGTTGTGCCGGTTGCGCTGCTGCTACGTCCACTGGCCGGTAATTCGTTCGTCTTCCATTCCGGTTCTGCTGGTGGGGCTGATCAGCGATCGGTCGCCGGTTCACGGGAACCCCGGTTACAACTTTGACGACCTGTTGCTACTTAGGCGCGCGCGTGGTGCGGTTCGCGCTTTTGAAGACGTTCGCGAAGCCTTCGCGAGCCGGAGAAGTCCCGCCTGGTCGCTTGATGCTCGTTATTGGTGATTCACCGGAACCGATCGTCGCTCCGATCACTCGAATTCGATCGTCTCCCACGGGGATTGCTGTGCTGGGTCGCAGTATCGCATTCGTGCGCGTGCAATCATTCGGTTGACGTCGTTCCGCGGACTGTACACCCTTCAAGCAAGAGACCACCGGTTACGTTTGACTGGCCGTACTCTGACGAGCGACTGCTGATTGTCCTTCAGTGCTGTGTAGTGGACGTAACCTCGCTTGTGTGATTGTTGCAAGTGCTTTGTGGAAGAAGATCATCATCACGTCAGCTAAATTCATACAGTTCATTCCCAAAGTGTCAAACATCTTGATCGGTTCCGTTTTCAATCTTCTATGGGAATGTGAATGCAACTGAATGCTAAGTGATGTCTCAGATTCATATAACACTTCCCGTGTAAAATCAAGCTTCAGACACACACTGGAAATAATTGAAAAGGTTTAGTTAACTGTTGTGTGTGAAAATGTATTTAACGAATTATTTTATTTTGTCGTGCGTACGAGTGTTTGTGAGGAACGCGTGTCGTAACAAATGAAACCAATCACGTTTTTCATCACAGCTTGAAATCAATAACCAAGTAAGCTGGAACACACGTTCAAAAAGTGATTGCAGTGTCCGTCAAGTGACGAACCTCATGCTGTACAATGAGGCGGATTTAAAAAATATTTAAACGGTATTTGTTTGTTTATATTATGGATTATGTGAATCAATATTTGAAGGCTAAGTGAATGATTGTGCTCAAATGTAGATGAAAGTAGTGCGAGTATGATAAGTCTTGTAGAATAAACTTATTTTGTACTAAACATATGTGCTCGCAAAGCCTTCCAACAAGTTTAAATGTCCACCGTTGCGCTGTTGACCGTTTGAAAGATCTGTCAAGTATCTCCACATATTTCACACGTGCAGTCATTGCGCATCAATTTGCTCCAACAGCGCTATTCAAGGCAACATATCGCAGTTTTGAGAATCCATTAAAAAGGGTAAGTCAAGCAAAAAATTGCTCAACACTTTTTGTCGGACTTGTGACAGTATAGGGCTTAGCAAAAAATCACACTAACGAACACTGAAACCTACCGACTAGAGGGAGTGTGTTGCACGGAACATCACCGTAGTTAGCACTTGGAGGAAGAGCTCGAAAGTGACACGACACTTGCCAGACCTCCGACGACGATATGTCGCGGCACAGACAGTCCACTTTATGAAGCTCAGTGTCATCAACACTGGAGACAGGAAGAGCGTACCATGCGTGCCTAGTGAGCTTTAGTTTCGAAGTTGGTTCAGTTTTGGGCAGACTGTTGTAAGAAACGTGAAGGATTTTTATGCTTATGTTAATTACATTGCGAAAAAATGGACCTGCGATGAGTCGGGACCATTTGTGAAAGGTTTTGTTTTGCTTTTTTTCTATCTCTGGCTGTTTTTGTGCTGCAAAAGAAATAATTCCCGTCTGGTGCGCTGAATCCGCTCCAGCGGTCGCTTGTGGGCAAGTCGTTCTGGGAAGTTATTTCGTGGCAGGCGTACAGTTTTATGGGTGTGTTTATTTTTGATGTTAGCATGCGATATTCTTCGAGACCTCAGAGGGTGAGCCATCGTCGGCCGCCGGATCCGTATCGATCACATTCGGTCACGGCGCGGTACCGGACTGAATCAGTTATTGCTTCAGTTTGGACGGAAATCGATCGACACAAGGTAAACCGGTATTTCCGCTGTGCTCCAGGTGGGCGGACGATTCGTAATTAGTTGATAATATGCTTTATCAACATTGACTCTGGGGCGTGTGAACGTACTCTGGAGTGGGCAGTGTTGCATCGTTCTCACCTACATTCCTGGTTGCTTTAGTTTCGAAGGTAGAATTGGAGCTGGAGTGGAGTTACTGTGTTCATAAGGAGCGGTTTCGGGCTCCCAGATGTTGGTAGGCATCGTCTGTCACAATGTTGATGACTAACGGAAAGTCAGGCAATAAGACGATAATGAATAGCTTAACGCAGTACATGTTCACAAACAGAGTCAGTTACGTGTGTGAAAGTGATAATTAAATGAATCGTATCTGAACAAAAATGATGTTTGAAGATTTAACGGTAACAAGAAAGAATGATAATATACCAAAGGACATAGACGTTATATTTAGATAAAAAAGAAACAGTTTTTTGAGTAGAACTAGATTAGTCTTTACTATGCATTAACTTTAAAGATTGAAGGGAACTTTAAACACAACCCTTCGTTTATCTGGTCGTTGCATTGCATAGAGGTATCAAGAAGCTGAAAATACATGTTTACAAGGAACGAAAAACTTTCTAGACTCCTAGGGATGCAAAATCTTCAAACACCAACCGAGCTCATCTAGCAAGGGAACGGAAACATCTCTCCCCAAGGTGAAATGAGCATCCCAACCGAATCCACGGCATTCCTAAGATCACCGGCGGCCTAAGTAAATGGGAAACCATTATCTTGATCTCTTGATCACCTGCCGCTGTGGAAACGACGCGCTGCTCGCTGGGGATGCCGGGGCTGGTTGCAGTTCACTTTCAAAAGTCAAATTCCTGCGCGATCATCTCGCACAATGCGCGCTCGAATGAGATCAAAATGTCGTGAGACGGATTCCGGGTCCGCAGGGTCTGCTTGCAGCCGAACTGCATTGCACTGCACCGGTACAGTGCAGCCCGCTCAACTTTGTGTGTAGGCCCCCTCCCCTTCCCACCCTCCTCTTCACCCTTCCCCATCAACGGTTCGTGGCGGTTTTGTGTGACTGTTTACACTTTGGGAAACGCGAGCTGCCGGCTGGCTGCTGGATGTTGGATGCTGGATAGCGAACAGGGGAAAGAAAACGTAGAGATTTATCGCATCGATAGGGGCAGACGACATCATGATCATAAATATCGACAAGCGTAAAAGGCGGTTCCAGGCGGAGAAGCGAGAGGCCATCGTTTAGATTGGCCAGATGATGGAGGGCCTTGGAATGGGAACTTCCTTCCACACCATGCCGGAGCTGGTATCGCCGAGACCGGCGTCGATAATGCGTGCTGGCATTAGAGAAAAGCGAAAGGCCACAGTAGAGCAGAAAGTGCATCCCTTTATCTTCTAAGCTCGCCAGCTCGCGGGAAGTGAGTGTCGACAAATCTATTTTCTCGGGTTTGTTTTCGCTACCCCGCAACGGGGTTGGTAACGAGCAGAAAGGAGGACGAGCTACACGGTGAGGGTTAATTTGATAACCTAGCATGCTACAAACTAGCGAACGAGTGACAAGGCGACGATATCGGTTGTTACCGTCCGGGTGTTTGCTATAGTTTTTTTTTCTAATGGCAACAAATCGGTAGGGGGAAAATGTGTAATCGTTTGCTCGACGCGGCTACAATCGCAAGCCCCGCCCAATGTTTGCTCGTGATAATGCTGTTACGACACGGAACGGTGAGCGTGTTAGTGTCAATTTGATGGTCGGTAGAATGTAGCTACCAGTCATCGTGTGCTTATTTTTCTCACCAAACAAATTCAGTTTTGCTGTTGCTGTTTGATGTACCAAATTGATTTAATATCACAATGTATATTTGGTATGACACAATAAATTAGCATTTCTTTAAGGATAATTCAGCAAAACAAATTTGAAGGAATTCTATTGTAAACAATTGGAGTAAGAAAGCATGCTAAAGTTCACAGCGATCTTGGAAACAAGTTGATGCAATCTACCAGATATTCATAAAGTAGCTGAATAGGTTATTGAATGATTACAAAAAGGAAAATTTCATCTCCACCAACAGCGCTAATGACTATGTTAAAGGGATGGTGACTTTATTTAGGCCACTTACCACATAATTTACAGATTATTCAATAATAAAAATCATATTTATTACAAGTTTTAGCGATCGGTGACCGTCTTGATGCTCGTCCATGTCCATGTAAATTTCGATTGGCTTTTATTATCATCGCGCATACATTCCATCTATGAAAAAAATTAGTTGTATGGAGACGTTTATTAGATGCTTTCATGATATATTTTCGATGTCAGCTTCGTTGAAGTTTAAAATAACCTTTAGTGAAATCCTTCATGAAATTTAGAAAAATTGTAAAACTTCCGAAATATCCTTCTCGAGAATTATAACAAAGGTTCGTACATTTTTAGTTAACATCCAAAACGGAAATCAAACCGGTTCAGAACTTTAGCTCTTTCCCATGTCATTTCATTGACCCGGGAAGGATTTTCATACCGCGCGGCACAAGGTGATAAATATTTAAATTATTTATTGCATCGCTCTCAACTGACACTTGTAGTATGCAAATGCGTGCAATGTCGTTTTCCCAATGTAACACATTGTTCCGACTGCGATGTGACGGGGTCAACAACGGGGCCTAGCAGCCCCGCTGCAGCAATCACCCAGAGTCCTTCTCAGACCGGTCGATATATCGAACGATATCTGCACCGTATTGTCGATCAACCGTTCGGGTCCGTCTGGTGCCGTACCGGGCTGACGCTGCTCCAGTGGCATCGGTTGTTTAGCAATTCATTGGGAATTATTAGTGGCATTATTTTACGTTTTATTTGCTCACGACGCTCCCGAGTCTGCGACATTGAGCGGGACCTCAATGATCCGTGTTGCCAAGCTATTTTAAACAGGAGCAGGCTTTCTTTCAACCGTGCCCATGTGAGCCGGAGCCTGAGCCTGAGCGCTTGCTGTACGATCCTCTTCGCCAGTCAAAGTGCCAATTCTGTGTGCTACATTATCATATTCTTCCGTTCCTGGCGGGCACGAATTAAAACGCCCCCAAGATGCTGGCGCCGTACGTGAACCGTCGCTCGCACGATTGCTTCTGGGACAAGGTTACGATGGGCTGATTCACCTCGGGGAAGCAACACGGCTGCGGACGTTCTTGTGCCGTGAACGGTTCAAGGCATGCGAGGCAACGAAGAATCTTACGTTGGGTGAAAACCAACGTCGCCGTACGGAGAAATGTTTTCATTCAAGAAGCAGAACATGACTTCTGTTTATGATAATTTGCTCACCAAACATATCCTCGATCATCGGATTACAAGGCTACCGCTGCGTCACTGGCATACGGGCTAGCGATTCGACCGCAGGGTTCTCCTCCAGATCGGTGCACCATGTGACGAGCGGAATTCGATCGTGTTCCAGCGATGACATCGCTCGAGCATCGGCCACAGCCGGTAGCAGACGGTAGCGGTGAAAAGTATGTTCTTGCCGTGTAGCTGTTGCGATCAAGGCGCGGGAAACCTCCCGTTGCCGTATCGGGCAGTGGGAAGATCGACGATGCTGCGATGTTATTCAAATATATTTGTTTGGGCTGGCATCGCAACAAGATCACGAAGGCTGTAGATTAGGCCTGCGGGACCTAACAGCGCGGCCAAATCACTCCAGAAACAATATCCTACACAATCGCTTCCAGTTGAGGTCTGCCCCGGGAAAGAGAAGCTACATAAGGTGTATAAGCCATCAGTGCCGAAAAGGTGACGGAGCGAGAGGGAATTTGCTACCGTAGCTCAATGTGCCATATTTTCTAACGTCCCGGTGAGTAGTCTGTTTATTGCGGATCAGTAGCAAAACAGTGTCATAACAAAGCTACCGTTAAACGGCTTCTTCTTCTTCGATTTTGCGAGCTAGATTGCATCCTCCTGTGTTGGGTCATCCCTCCACTTTCAGAGGCATACTTGCTCTTTGATAGTTTTGACAGTAAAGTCACATTGCCGTTAAACGGCAGCAAAGGATGTGGCGTTGTATCTGTGTGTGTGAATAATTTGTTCCGTTCCTATGATTCATTCCGCTGACAACATTCACACCGATAGCATGGAGTTCTTTTAAAAATTTAGTACAATATTTTTATCTTGTAATCATCACAAAGCATATCCGCAGCTGTTCGACTACATTAAAATGTTACCGTTACCGATCCATCCACGAAAACGATACCTACGGAATCCTGAAGAAGCTCTGGAAAGTGTTTTTCTTCCGTTTTCACTTTTGGCGATTTGTCTTCTCCCAAAACAACTGCTCTACATTCCGGCAACTGCGAGACGTATGATTCCAGTTTCTAATAAAAGGTTCGGGAGATGACTTTCTCATCACCACAGCATCCGATCGCTTGCGGCTGATATGTGCGGACCGTAATGAGACAGGCGACGTAATGCCGCGTGTTCGAGCGATCGTCCAGGGCGATCATAATCTCACAGGTTTTTGACATCAATACCATCGTGCCAGACGTAGTCCCGTAGCGTTGGCGCGAACTGGAGCAACGGGCTATAATTAGACGGGCGTACATATGAGCGCCCCCACCGTTTGAGGCGTGAGAGGGCCGCCCGGTAACCAGGTGCAAATTGTGTATGGATTACCGAAATTCATACTTGGCGTCCACTTCAGGCGGCGCACTTCGCGTCGATTCGATTTGGAGCGCCAGCGCTTTCGCCTTCCGTCAGGCACTAACGAGCTGAGAGCGTCGGCTGTTATGACATCTTAATAATAGGCGATTGGTATCAATTTCGTGGATCAATATTTGCTTAGCGTTTTGCTCTATTTTTTGTCCGTTTCGACTAGATCTTTCTCTTTTCCATTTCCTCGGGAAAAGGCAACAATAACACTCCCATCGCGGTTCCTGGCCACTTGAAGTGGTTCAAAACCGTTGAGCTTGGGTTTCGTGGCTCGTTTTTTTTTTTGAGCATTGGGGTCTTTGCCTTTCATCGAAATGTTTGCCGGCCTACGGCCCTATATTGAGAATGACTCACCACGTTGGTGGTAGTGCAGTTGAACGAGTTCGTGATGTTTTTCGTCAAGCCGAATCCGATCGTCCTCCGTAAGTGGAGGTGCTCTCAGAGGTCCACGACGAACGCTGGTTCAGGACGGGCACAATCGAGAGGATACCGGTGGCAACCGGGAGTAGATAGGCCGTCAACACCTTCATCGTCGAGTCCATCACTAAAGACGGAGTTCGCTCCTTCTTGCTGGCTTTGCGTTGTTTTGTGTTCAGCTCGAGTTTTTTGTTGACCCACTCGTTGAAATCTTGGCTGGGGCGATGGTCAGGTTAGCTGCCGTGGGTGCTTACCGCTTCGGATTTTTTTATTATTATTATCTGCTTATTACTGCTACCCGGCCATTCATTCCTTGCGATTGTGATTGAGTTTCCTTTTGAGATGTTGTGAGACTCGTCCAGTGTCGTTTTCTGTACCCTTTCGTACCCTGTCTGCAGCACCTGCTACACACATAAAACTGTATCGATCATTTACGCATGCACGACGAGACCCACACACCGATCATCGAAGGTCCACCCTCTTCACTGTCTCGACCGTCTCCGTAAAGTACGAAAAAGAAATCGAACAATAGGAAATGGCAACACAATAGGACGACCGATTGACAGGGTGAAATGGTCACTGGAGCAGAGGATCCGGATGAGAGGGATACTGCAAGGGAAATTGTAGTACTGCGTACCTCCTTGTCCGGCCATGCATTACCAAATATTTCTTTTGAAAAAAATTTTTGCAGAGATGCCTTGCTTGTTTTTGTGTGCGTTCAAATTTTAATAACCAAGCTTTGCACGATGAAGATTGTTGCGTTATTTCTCTCTCGTTCGAACTGGGATGTTGAATTGCAGGCCAACATGCTACTATTGAGTTGCAACGATTTTTTTTCCACGCAGCTACTCATTTTAAAGTTAAACTTGTTTTTGGCAAGGCTATCGAATTTTGAAAAATTAGAACAAAGTCTTTCGGAAATACTGTAAAGGAATATTTACTTTGATAAAAATAGACCCTACTTTCGCTATATACATTTGTTAGTTTGTATAATATTTTGTTGAGAAACCATGGTAAAATTTTGGTAACCGCAAAATAATCAAATTTAACTTTTATACAAGAGATGTATCAATAAGAATGTAACAACGGTCAGTGACAAGTGTGTGGTAAAATCTGCAAAGTGATGTGCTGGTAATCGTTCCCCCAATAAGTATGTGCAATTTAGTTACATTTTTGGTTTGACAATCCCTTTGTCAGTTGCGGATAAAATGTTATGGATAATGAAATCGAAATACAGGTCGAGACCGACTGGTTTCCGTAAACGAGTCGCTTGAATTCGTATGAAATGTTGATTGAGATATTTTGAGCATCCGAAATATATTGCGAAATTATGTGCTCGGTACCATCCGTTACGGGATCATGGGTTAACAACTAGCAGGAAAAATGCAGTTTTGGGTGTGGCAAGTATGCAGGGACCGAAAATTGTAAATTGCTTTCCATCACTGGCGGAACAATCGGTAGTTGATGAATATGCAAGACTTGCGTGCTGTAGGGACAACGGATTGGACAACTGCGTAGCACAAAGGACTGAAAATTCAAGTTTGGACAAATATTGAAGGTTTAAAAAAGGTATATTACAATATGCATGAAGACTGCATCCTCGAATAAACGAATTTTATACGTTTGTACGTAAAGTTTGTAATTTGTTGTAACTTTAGGATAATGGAAGTGGCGTACTTAGTCATGTGACTAACATTATGATGTGATTTATAACTATCAAGAACACAATATTTTACGTATTTAGACTTATTATGTTCGAAACATTATTATTATAATGGTGGTATGGTTCATATAAAAATACAGTCATTTAGAGAACTTGGAAAATACAGAATATAATTCGATTGTAATTTTTTTTTGAAGTATATTTTAAACAGAACGATAATATTGTTCATAAATCAATGTCCAAGATAATGACATAGACATTGGTCTCATAGATCGCTATGGGATCATTTACCCTATATGTCGTAACATGGGATAACATATTTTCCTTAAGAAAGTATGACCATATTAAAAAAAATTACTTAACAGTGGTTTTCAAACGCTTCAATATATTAAAAGATGCAAAAGCTAAACGTGTTTTTGATATTTAATCAAACTGAGGAAATTGAATCAGTTTTTAGGCGTGAAACTTTTTTCGGACACCTTGAAGTGCCAATGCTTTGCTCTTAATTAAATTAAATCATGTGATCTACATTCCATGACTGAAATTCGAACCAGAAACAATATATTCTTAAATTAACGGTTACCGATACAATCTTACGCCGAATCACAGCACTTCTTGAGATACGAATCTACGATCAAAACGAGCTTTAAATCACAGAGCATCGGAAATGCAACATTTGATAGGAGAGCGAGAAAGTGGATGGTGACGGTTCATAATTGAGAGGAAATCAAGATTAGTAGCTTCCTACGAAACATAATGGACAAAAGAGGGTGAGAAAACGATCTTATTCGAAAGAGAGAAAAACGCAGGCACATAAATAAACAAAACATGTACGAACAAAGCAGAGACGCAAAATTGATCAAGCCACCCAGCTCCGACTCATGCAGGGGTCGGTTAGTGTAGTAAACTGCATGTTTAACGAGCTCATTTTGAACGATCATTATGTAAATCGAATGCGATAGTTATCCTGGGAGGTATCCATTCATCTTGTCAAATCTTAAATTTCGAAATTAGATTCTTGAGTTACACAGTATTTTTATTTTCATTGGTTATTACATTCAATCAGAAGAAAACAGAAACGAACCAGTTTCTCATAGACCTCACTTCCGTGACTTCGTTTGAGAATTAACCTCTGACGGTTATAATACGACTATATTTACATGTGATAAACAAATTGGGTGTTGCAAGGCGACGTATTTTAGCTTATTAATTAGTATATTTCTGGCTTTGGAGAAAGAGCCAGCATTATGATCCAAAAGTTAATCCAAAGGCTAGTGAGACTTGAAAGCATGGTAGTTTAAAAGTAACATAAATTAAACGGGATGAGATTAATTTGCTTCAATCAATGTATGATACCAATAAAACATGAATGAAAATTAATTTAACAACCATAGTACTTTCTTGACCTAATTTTTTGATGTAAACTTTCAATGCATCGATTGTAAAAATATTCCCAAACTGCTGCAAACATGACGAACAGCATAGGAAATATGAAAAGACATAATTTTTATTAGAAATTGAACATGAAAAAGATATCAAGAGCTAATAAATTATTGAATATTAGTTCTGCTAGCCAAAATGCGTACTGCCTCCAACATACATAAATACGGTGTTTCTTGCCAGTGTTGTTTGTGATTGCGCTTACAGATTTGAACTTGTCCGCAATGAGTCTGCGTGCTCGGAACTTATTTATGGAGCGGGCGAAGGTGTTGACTAGGTAATTGATGCGATTAGTTGGCCATTTAATGCCGTAAACGTAATTGAATCCTAGCTCGCGAGAGTCCTGGGATAGGTGCTAGTCGGTCTACCGACTTTCCCGGGGCAATTTTGCACGCTGTCTCACTATACTCCGCACAAAATGAGCAGCTGAGGCGTAGCAAAACTTGTCTTGGTACGGCTTTGCAAGCTGGAGGCTTCGAAAGGTGACACGTTTGTGACAGGCCGAGTTTACCGTTTATACCGGTGTATCGCCAAGCCACTACCGGCGGTCTAAGGATGACGCTTCGGAGCTCGTTCAATGGACTGAGGATATGATTTTACGGTTTGGCGAAGCAGTACCAAAATCCTTGACTTTGACAAATGATTCTTCAGATGACATATTCGAAAAATGATCATCTTGACACATTTATGGAATTCTGGCTTCTCTTTTTTTGGTCTTTTCGGGACTTCCTTTTTCCTGTTTTCGTTGCGAGACGTTCTATTTAGTTCGTCATACTCGTCGCATAACATAAAGAAACAACTGAACTAAAAAAGGAAACTACCGAATCGGCTACCTCACGAACCGACTCCTCGGGATCTCTGACAGAACTCATCCTTTCTGCAGCATCCATGAATCGTACTTTGCATACGAAATTTACCAAATCTGATTAAACGAATTCCAGCGCGACTCGTCCCTTGAAACACCGTGAGGGTGAAATGGTTGGTCTTCGATGTTCCAGTCGTTTAAAGCACGCGGTTGGAGAAATTCGTTGGCTGGCAAGGGCTTCAATTGGGGCATCTGATTTCGGCATCGGAGTCGAGCTTGTCGGCCAGGGCGCTTCGATCGTTTTTGGGGGTATACACTCGTCGAACGCGGAAGATAGATATTTAATTATAAGCTTGATTTATGGAACGCTTTCAAATGAAAAATGACGTCACGTATGTGTCTTCTGTAAAAAGTTTTCTTCATCTTTTTAACCTGATTGGTGTGCACAACCGCTGCAGTGGAATGAAGTCCTCACATACAAAAGGATTCCATGGTTGTAAGAGGGTTTCCCCGATGCGCTTTTTGCTGCAGTTGTTCCTTGGAAGTGAAGGCCTTTAAGGATCGGAAGCTGAATCAGGGCAAGCCGGATAGATGGGTACAAATAAGTCCTCCGATGGCTTGTTGTGTCCTCGCTAGCAAGGGGATGCTGCGAAAGCGTACTGTAATCAAAGCCTCTTCTGGTAGTGATTAATGAATGTGCTCCATAATGCTGCACAAGTTTGGGTTGTGGTGTGGCGTGGTATCATCATTTGGTGCTCTCTTCACACACACGCCCTCTTGCTCTTTCCTCTTTCTCGTCTTTTCTCCACCTTACTGGACTTTTCCCTTCCACCAGGACGCACTTTCTTTTGAAGCATCCTTCGCCGATCATGGGGCGCTTCTTCCCTCGTCTACCAGGCCAAATCCGGGCAGAAGATCTCCAAATATTCGAACACACCCTTAATCGACGGGGACCGCTGTACCGAACCGGTTCAACGTGATGACCCCTGCACAACGATGGTGCATCTTCGATAACAAGCCGCAGATAGCCGGAAGTGAACTGTTTGGGGTGAGCCTTGGTTTCGAAACGTGGGGCACTCTTTTTTGTTTTTTCGCAAGTGACCATGTTTGGGCAAAGCTTCTTCCTCGCGCACTCTGATCTTTGCACATCTTAGCGCATTTTCCAAAATACTCATCTCGTGGCCCTGTCACGAAAGTTGATCATTATTTAACAGACATTTCCCCACACGCCCTGACCCCTAGTGTGGTCCGAAAACCAGATGATATACACAGCTGAACCAGTTCGAGTTTACCCCGCGGAAAGGGGAAGATCATCGTCGAATCCCGTAGCGGTGAGTGCGCGAAGGCCGAGGCATGGATACGATCGTAAAATTTCTTCCAATTTCGGCCGAGTGTCGTGTCAGGAAAAATTGAAATTAATTAATTATGAACATAAAAATCAGCAAATTGTTTTTAAATTACCCTACAAGCGATATCGCATGTTGATTCCGATTTATACCGATTTCGGCACAGTGGGCGGTTAAACGCAGGGTTTTTGGGAGGTTTCTGGACCGAAACGGCGCTGGGTATGTTTGCCAACAAAGGCCATCCTTGGCACCGCGTTCAGCGACACTGGATAACCTGTATCGTGCGCAAACGTGAGGTGCAACCAGGGCTCTTTTGCAGATGATGAGGAAAAATTCATTACATGAATTGGAAAACCTGTCGCTTATGAGTGGAAAGATTTATCAAATCGGAGGCATTATTTTTAAATGGTCGACACACAACCGAACTGGTTATTTCGTACCAACGAGTGTACACTCATCTTTGATTAAACGTTGGTTGTGATTGCGGGAAATGGTGTGCAATTTTTCACAACCAATGGTCGCACACCATTTCGAACCTAAATAAATGAGTTGCCAAAGTATGTCGATACCATCAATAGCTTAGATTAACGATGCTTTTATTTAATTATGCAAGTGTTTCGATCAGTTCCTGTTCATATGTAAAAAAGTTTAAAACTAAATTTCGGCTCATACATGCAATAAGTTGAACCTTCGAAAGATGTTTTTCGAGCAGAACATCTTCAATTAATAACCTTTCATAAGTGGTGAACAAAAACTCATTTACTCTTTTATCAGTTTTGTAAGAAAAGAATGAAACAGAAGGTTTTCATATTTATTGCATGTTTATGGAAAGTTTAAGATTAAGAATTTAGGAAATTGCAAACGTTTGAATAAACAATTGTTCCTTACAACAAAGCTGGTTTGTATTTTGGTTTGGTAAACATATATACATTGTTTAAATTTAAAATATATACATTTAATTTGTCATTAGCAATTAATTTGGCTAGATTTTGAGGAAACTGTGCAGCAACGGCAATACAGGGTGATTCTCTTCGGTTTGAAATCGCTTTCTCTTAAACAAACCGAACAAAATCAACCGAAATAAATGAAGAACAAAAAACCATCACCACCAGAGCATGTTATTATACAAGCGTACTCTAAAAGCCCGGCCGTTGCCTGTCGATTTAAAATTATTAAAATTACCTCAACCAAGGTGTGGTCAGGGTGGGATGAAGCTAAAGAGGGCTGTGGAGGGAGTGACAAGGCTCAATTAGTTCTTGGGTGGTCGATCTCATCAGTATCCGCATTACTGACGATCGGTCCGCGCAGCTTCGAATCCTTCTCGCACGAGAAATGAAGTCACCAGCAGAGCCGTTCAGGCGTCCCTTCAAGAGACGCGGACCAAAATAAGTCTTAAAATGTGCAGTTTATGGGATCGCGCCGGCGGCGGATCGGGCAATCGGAAATGGACCGAACCGGCAAAGTGTGCCCGCCATTCCGTCAGTTTGTTGTTTTGTTTTCTTCGGTTTACTTCTCTGCATTTCCACATCGTGCTCCTCACCGTTGGGAAGTTAAAAGCTTTCCGATTTGTTCCGTGGATACGCGTGACGATTAATTTAAGTAAGTTGCAGTCTCCGATGGCGGCCTACGTAAACCGTAATCGATACGCGGGTCCGTTGTTTGGTAAGCTGGTGCTCAAGGTGCGTAAAATTCCATGTAATACCTCGGTGATGGCCTGTAATCAGTTGATCCTATTCGGCAACCTGCTGGAAGCAGTGGCAATCCTACCGATCTTAAGGAGAAAACCATTCTTTGCCAAATGAGTGTTTGCGTGACAAACACAGCAGCATAATTCTGAGGCGTGCGTCAAAATGGAGGTGCCTGTATTAAGAGTGTACTGTTAAGGTTTTGCCCCGTATTAATTCCATGCATCTAATGCCTACGTTGCATCGAGCGTCGGATAGGATCGTGTACCAAATCCGGTGTTTCATGATCTGACACAAAGATAGTCTATCAGCGAGACCTACTTCCCAAAGAATAGCCTACCCGGCAGATGAACTTCTGATGCAGACGTGTGTGGTATCGGATGTCCATTTTAAACCACGAACTCATCGATATGGATGTTGTACGGATGTTGTTTTTGCTGCTGCTCTTTCCTTTGCTTTCGGGTTTTATCTCCCATGCCTATGGGACTAGCGCGGCTAATGCGGCTACTATCTGCCAAGTGCACTTTCCACGCACGACCTATCACCGTTGGAATCGATCGAACTGTGACTATTGAAATGTCTCCTGCTATAAATGACATCGATTGCACCGGCCATCGCAGTGGCCATTAATCTCTTTTTTTTTGTGTGTGTTAGTGCCGCGAGATCTGCAAGTTGGGTCCAGGCATGTGCTCGGGCATATTTACCATCGATGGCAACAAATACAACAAAACGAAAAAAAATCGAAATGGTCTGCCTAGCGAAGCGTAGCGCTTCGAAATTGAAATAAATCACTTGTCCACGGTGGCATCACTGGCTGATACATGCTGGTCATTCCGCGAACCGACCATCTGCACTTTGGCGAGCAAACCAACCGAACCTAGACGCATTTCCCCCACCGGCCCCACCACTAGCCCGTACCGGACGAACCCAGCGCAAGGACGACACATCAATAGATAAATCATCCATTCATCATCTCTCGAAAAGTAAACCAATCAAATTGCATTCAACGGTGAAACGATTGAAATTACTTTTATTATCTCCCGGCCCGATGGAATATTCATGCTGGGAACTGCATCTCATCACGCCGTCGACGACACCACCGTTCCGTCCCCCGCAAAGGCCCGGAGTCGGATGACAGATCAGCGATTCGCGGCGATCGATGTTATAGAGTTGTCGATGTTTAGGTTGAAATGAATTAATTACAGATCAAACATTACACGCTCGTCCATCGCTGCGCATTGGAGGGAAAACGGGACACCATCGCCGTCCCGACTCCCGAAGAGACCGCTTTGTGTCGTTGTCTGCAAGAGGATGTGGAAATCTGTGGGAAAAATATGTGCCGCTTTCCCGGTACCAAGGGTACGATAAACGCAATATGTGGCGTTGCTTAATATCTGGAAGTATATCGAATTATTTTGAGTGATTTATTACTATGTTCAAGTACGGTATCCTGCTCTCGATGTGTTTTTTTTTTTCTTTGGACAAGATATGCTTAGGTGAAACCGTTTAGCAGCAATAATAGAAATCCTTTCGTTGCCGGTAATTCTCATTCGCTACCTGCGAAGTCAGGAACGAAACCCTCGACCAAATTGGGTAAGCAACACATCTATTCATAACGTGGCCAACGAATAAGGAGTTTCGGTTACATTCTCTTAGATGTCGTTGAAGGACCGTCAGGAAGGTAAACATTAGCATAAAACGATCTTTATTCTAAACATCAGTTTAACCCCTGCACAAGGGGTAAACTATGGCACTGCGAGTCGAGACGTTTCATCCCATGCCCACGTTGGTGTTGAAAGTGAAACCGGAGCAAACAAAAAGCCTATTTTCGAAGGGTTGGATACCACAAAAAGAAACAGATCGGGGGAAAAAATAATGAAGCACAGCAAATTGATGAAAGCGATGAATCTCAAGAAGATGACCGTCTAAGGTTTATCCAAGGATAGCCGTGCCAGAACGTGCCACACACAAACAACAAGTTTCACACACGGAAGTGTTGTTCCTTTTTTATGACATCATTAGGTGTACATTGGGATCTGCTTGTCGCTACGATTGACTCCGAGTGATGGATGAAGGTTAGATGCTGTTAAGCGCAAAAAGCCATCGCGTCAAGCATCGCGTAATCGTGACGATGGATAAATATTTAAACGGATTTTTTTTCAACCTGGATTATCCGTGGCAAAAGTAGGGGGTTTGGAAAGGTTTCGGACTACCTGTTTGTAGGGGTGACTGGAGAAGGATAGGGGTAACAAGTATATGTGCGTTGGAAGCAATGTGCAGGGAACGTGCCAGATGTGGTTGTTTAATGCTAGCGCTCAGATGCTCGCATATTTTAATGAAGAAGCTACTCGGTGCGGCATGCAGTTTCAATACAAGACGCGCATCGTATTGGGTTGTTTGGTGAGAATAATAAACTATATACGATGCATTATGGCGTAATGGTGACATCTGTAAATGAGCTGAATGCAGCGGATTTTTTTCAATCTGAAGGTAGCTGAAATGACAGATATGGAAGTGGGATGTGAAAACAAAAAGGATTTTCGATAGTTGTTTTGAACGATGGCACATGCTTTCGGTCCTGTTCTCTGTACTTTGTTATTTTTTTACCGCAGGGTATAATGCAATTATAATTAGTATGCTCAACAATGAGATAGTTCTAAATGAATAAGAGTGAGGTGGCTGCATTGAAAATATAGCCTAGGATATTATTAATGAAGTACAAAATCAATAGTCAATAATAATCTCTTACACAAAAAAAAAACTGGAAAATACTTTTGAAATTAACAGACAGAAAAGCTCTGGTCATTGTTTCCAAATTATTTACTCGCGTTCGTAAAAACAATAAATATACTATTTGTATGATCTCAACATACTCTTAAAATCTCTTTATTAAAAAATATCAATGGTACATTTTCCAGGTTGTACGCGTAACGATTTCAACAAATTGAGCCTCGTTCATGTGTTGTCTGGGAGGAACGCTTTTCAAGGTAAGATTTGCTTTCGCACGGCACGCCTGCAGCATGCCAACGCATCGATTCCGGAGATGCGTCGGAGCCCGCATGATTTATTGACATCTATGTTGAAACATTTGCATACGAAATGCATTAAAGTGCGAGAGCGTGCGGTATGTCGTCGGTCGACAACAAAAGGCGATGCACTCGCCGCGCTGCGGCGCAATTATGACACTTATGTGCACAGGCGACACGCAAGACAATTAAAATCTAAGCCCGCAGCAACGTCCAGTCCAGACGTACGAATGTCCATTCATAGAAATGGGCTCGAAATGCATTTTCTATGTTTTCCCTACGCTTTCGTGGGGCTTTGAGTGGTGCGTTCTGTTTGAGCGTTGCGGGCTACCGATCCAGCCGACCACTAGCCGACCGTGCCGCGGTAACCGGGGTCTGGGTTGGAGCCTATCCCGCTCTCTTGCCTGATGGCGGCGACAAATTCCTATCGAGTCGCCTTTTACCACCGATCTGGGGGCGCGATCTGACGGCGACTCCAAGTACGGCGTGCCGCGTAGTCCAGCTGCCAATTCCGGCCTTGCTGGAAGTGCGGCTTCCTCGGCACCGGCGACCACAAACTTCAATTAACACAATGCGGCAATTAAAGAAGCCACCGGACGATCTTTGTATGCGGGAACTATGGTCTGCCGGTGCTTGCGTGAGGAGTGTACTCACCTCTCTTTATGGCCGCACACTTTGCGCACATTCACACAAAGGATGGCTACGCTGGGCAGTGGCGGTGCGGTCAATTAGTTCCATTTGCATTGTAGACCCAAGTCGGTCACTTCGCTATCTGGAGAGTTTTTCCGGGATGGCCCGAGCGACATGTGTCGGGACGAGGCACCCCACGTCACACAACGTCACATCGACACTCTTTCACAGAGAGAGCAAACCGCATGAGTTGGGGGTAGCTTGATTTTTACACTTTACGACGATTTTACACGCTTTTTTCAAAGATTCCATTCGAGAGCACTCCAGAGTCAACGGTGACCTTAGTACCTGTAATGGTTACGCAAGTTTGCATCTTCGCCAGATTGAAAGTGCATCAGCACGGACAGCATGCAGAGGCACACCTGCAATAAGCGACGGATGCTGAACCCACTGCCAAAACATGCCCTGTACCCTGATCGGTTGGGCGCACCAACGTCTGACCGACTGACTCGCTTATGGTCGGGTCGGACTCCATTAATGCTAAACGGATAATCCCAACCCATTTGCCAACCTGTTCTGGGGACCAAACGCTCTGCGTCGAAGAAGTACACTTTTATGGCCGTCGTCGACGTCGTCGTCAAGCGGACGGATTTATAGCTGTCAACTCGCTGACTCCAAAACCGACCGTCACCGACCAGCTGGGACGGCTGCAAGGCGCTATAAAACAGTGCCCATTTACGCCCTCCAAAGATGCTCCAAACATTTGCGTGAATGCTGCGTTTCATGGCTGGAATGTGTCATTTTTAGCGTGCCAATAAAAAGTTTGAGCTTCGAAATGCACTTTCCTGCCGTGTCCCACCGGGATCCGGATCAAGCACAGGTCTGGCACCGGCAAACAAGTGGGGTGTTTTATTTTTTGTTTTCGTTCGTTTTCTCATTGCCCGCCGCCATCGTCGCTGTTGGGGTGGAGATGGCGAATGATTTGTGTTTTCGGGGTGGCCAGCAAGTGTGTGCCGCGAAGGCAACGGTTAAATAAAGTTAATTTGAGGTCATTTCAGGCAACAAGATATCACACAGGTTGAAACCAGATATGGGTGAAGGCTTAAGGCTAAGCAAATATCCAATTGTTATGTGCTTCTTAGTGAACGCATGTAACTTGGTTTCATATATTTAACGAAATGTTGTAATTGCGATGAACTAAACAATAAAAAAATGGACAAAAAAAGTTGTTTCATAGATCAACAGATTTAAAACAAGGAATTCTGTTATCTTAAAACTTAAAAAAGAATTGTGTTTTCTTAGGTTACCCACTGCAATGTAATTTTCATTCATTTCGTTAACATATTTGGTTTTTTATATCTTTCATCTTGAAACTAAAATTGACGCAAAAGTTGCAGCGTTTTGATAAAGTTTGATGGTTTTTTCAATATTTTAAGTTAAAGTAGTTTCTTTACTAGCTGAAAGGTGTACTCTGCGGAAATTGTATATATTTTCAATTTTTTTAATACAACAGATAAGATCTGACGTCATGATATTATCGCTGACTCTACCACCCTCCCCTCATCTTGTAAAAAGTGAGATGGCGACAGGTTGCATGAAAGGTTTTGCTTAAAATGCATTGGTTTCACTACTTACAATGTGCTAGCAGAAATATACCGATCGACAATTGTGGCGGAATCGGAAGAAAATATTGAATATCAAAACTCGCACCATGGTCAGACAGTCAAACATGACACAGAAAATCATTTATCATCGCAAGGCTCATTGGTTGCGCTTTCGGCGCATCGATTTAGCTGTTCATTATGAAATTTAATAGTCCGAATATTCGGGCGGTACAAATATCCGTTGCCGCCGGTACAGCCGCAAAGGGTACGGCTGCTCAGGGTTCCGAAAGTTCGCCGAAAAATGCCCTCAGGCCACCTCCGGCAATTCTCGGGCGCGATACAATGAAAAATGAAAAACTGCCCATCATCGCGTCGAATTAAACCGCATCAAATCCAAAGTAGACCTGGTTGATGGCTGTAAATGATTTTAAATGACCGTTACACATTCACGCCATCGGTGGTTTCCTTTTCTTGGTAAACTCGATCAGTCGGTGTGCGGAGGATGTTTGGTTCGTGTCATTTCGATTGGGTTAACTTTTAATTTTTTCAATCGTGATTTTACGGAAGGGTAGCGTGCTGGTATCGTCTCCAACGCACGTCATACGGAGGAATGAAATGTCGATCATTCCCTTAAAACCGCATGTAAATTATGCGGCGCACGTGTCCAACGTTCGTGGCGGGGCTAACAAAAGAGTTAGATCAATCTTAGACCGGGGCGTAAAATGTGAAAAGATAAATAACTAATTTTCCACTTCTGACGCGCAGCCGTA
Organism: Anopheles coustani; assembly: GCF_943734705.1. NCBI lineage: Eukaryota > Metazoa > Arthropoda > Insecta > Diptera > Culicidae > Anopheles > Anopheles coustani. The sequence continues at coordinate 60,547,037 of NC_071288.1, read as the reverse complement.
TTTGAAGACGCCAACAAAATCAAGATAAATAGCCTCCTTTGCAGGGAAGAAGGTATGGCCTTTTCAGAGATGTTTTTTTCATAACTTGTTTCAGCTGAGTGTTCTCATTCCGAAAAAATACCGAACAACTTGTCACCTCTACATCAACGCACTTTGAAGTTCTCCTACAGCATTTTTTCTTGTTTGGCTACGGCCAGGCTCTTTCGTACCAAACACCCACCGGAATCCACAAAGTCAGAAAAATTGGTCGGACCAGCGTAATTTAAATAATTTTATCATACTCTCATCGGTCATGTCCACCCCGTGCGTAGCACTTGGGGAAATGCGGAATGGCACGGCTGGCCACGACGCGGAACTGCTCACCTGGATCCGCTTCGACGTTTGGGCTCACCAACGTGCTGCTGCATCTTGATGGAGTACTCACATGGCTCAATCTTCACTTGACAGTTGGGCATCTCGAGTAGTGACCCTACTTAATTTGGTCGCTGACCACGCTACCGCTGGTCGGAACGGCATCTTTTTCCCGTTCGTCGAGGCATCTTTTCGGGCACCCGAATCTACATGCGGTGAAATTAAAGTGCTCTCCTCGCCAAGGGCGGAAGATGATCAGCAGCGGCCTGGTTGTGGCCGGTTGTTGCCAAAAAAACAAAAACAGCAATCGGGCAAGAAAAGCTGGAGAAATCTGGGAACCTCCGGTTGGAAAGGAGCACGTCCTTACATAAGTTACGATTAATCTGGGTCATTTCATCAGCGACGTCGAGAAAGCTCGTGCGTGTTGTGTGTTTTGACCGCAACAACCTGGAGGAGTTATAGGAAGCTTTATTATTCCTTCTTTGATTATTAATTTTTATAAAACTACGATACGCAACTAACCTTATCCGTTCGGTTTTGGTCAATTTCTTTATAAACGTTTTATAACAAACAACAGTTGTATGCTAGCATAACAAATCAGGTGTTTGGCAATGTGGTTGACAATACGTTTCTGTTAATGTATTTTTCAGTTTTAGTCAAAGCGTTGTTCTTCTAGCACTTCTCCAAAGGAGAGTAAAAGGGTGGCTTTAGGCACGAAAAGTGAAACAGGCAAACAATAAATAAAAAAAATCCCTTCGTAATGCAGAATAAAAACACACACAGAAGCGAATGACCGAGCAGGGTGCTGGTTCCGAAGAAAACGAATCATCTTAAGAAGCAGAACAAATCTTGTTGCCTCCATCGATTCGCATCGTCCTCGTTCGCGCACCACCCGCTCGTTGATGGAGGGCCGGTTTGGTCAACAAAAAAAAACTGGTTGTGGATGCCAAGAAACCCAGGGCGTTAACCAATTAATGTTTTCAACCTACTGACTCAGTGACGAGCTGGACAAACGGGAGGAATTGCTACCAAGCCTCTCAAGAGGACGGGTGGGCAGCGTAGGTCTCGGGAAACATCCCCAGGATGGTCCCTAACTCGTCAACCTTGTCGCTGGCAGTGTGGGCTTCTGAAGAGGTAGCATGAGACGGAACGTTGGCCAACGTTGTAATATTGTTTTAATTATTTGTTATGAGGGATCCTTCGCATCTGCTGTAAATTTATCCTGGGAGCCTGGCAAAAAATGGCGCAGGGACTCTTGATGATGTGCCGGGAGCAAAGATTTCAATCAGAAAATTGCTTTTCAGCGCAGTTTTGGGTAGTTCGTGGCGAATGAGTACACGGAAAACTTGATTTAAATGTACCTGGTGGGTTAAGTGGATATTAGTAAAATTAGTTTTCTTGTGCACTTGTGATGCAATAAGCTCACATTTTTGTTTTGATTATCACCTTCTTTGTGCGTAGAATAAAAATGCAATGACTCTTGTTAAGTGAATGACTATTAATCGAGCATGATCGATCGAGCAGTCTGAAAATCATATTATTGGACATCCTTCAACGGAGAATTTGTTATTTTCCAGAGGGTGATCGTGACCATTTTCTTTGTGGGTACACTACCGGTATTCTATCAATTCGAACCCTCTTTCCTCTTGTGTTTCCTTTGAGATGGTTGCAAAATAACATTTCGGCATCATCATCTTTGGTCTCCGGAATGCCGTCTACTTTTGCACAGCGATGAGCGGCTTCTAATTGTGATTATGTGATTGAGATTGACTGCAGGATAACATAATCAAGCGTAACACTTTTCCCCACCGACAGGTTGAACATTGATTTCGGTTAAATCGTCCACACGATCTCGTGGCATTCGTGCAGCAAGGAATAGCATTGAACTCGGTATTGTTTGTTTTCTCGCCGCTAATGGTAAGATGTACAAAATTGAATTGCGATACACAGCATTCGGGGTGATTGCTCTGGTGCGCGTGTGTTTCACAAATCAGCCGTGAAGATGTGGGCCCGCTAAGTACCATCCGACACGATGAAGTACCTCGCATGAGATCTGCTGTGCCCCTTGACTTATGATCGGTCCTCGTGCAACCAGTGCAAACCTGGCTGGGGGCCAACGTTGTTCACAGCGTTTTCTCACCGAATTGAGGCAGCGAGCTCCTAATAAGTGATTGGGCTTAATCCGGTACGAAGATTACAACGTCCATGGCGGTAGTTACGGGCGCGTGAGTCCACGTCGATGGATTTACGATTTTGGTACGATGGTGTATCCTCGCACGGTCAGAGTCGCTGGGATTAGCGGCTGCCTAACTGACAGCACCAATAATCGAGGTGCAAATCGGTACCCTCAAGACTTACCATTAGTACTTGGACATTTATTAATGGCGTTGTGTTAACCAGCTTCTCGAAAGCCTTCTTTATTCTCCAATTTTTCTTTATTGATCTGATCGACTGAACCCAATCGCGTTAGTAGAACAACTTTGGGGCTTTTGCATGAAAATATAATAGATCAGGTGGCAGTTCAAATTTAGTTACTTTAATGGTTGATACAAAAAATTAATCTCTTTTTGTAAATATTAACTACTTTAATGTTTGTATCTTACTTAGAATACCTTGGACAGCTATTAAAAAAATATTCATGTTAAAGTCTCTGTGGAATGGTCAATCCTGTTTGATGGGATTAACTCCACCTACAGATAAAATAAATTATGTCTTCATGCGCTCGAAATACAAATTAAGCCAATTTACGAGTCCGAGATAGTCGCTCACCTCCAAAATTCGACGACCGGTGTCTCAATCGGAAATAATTTGTCTTCGCGCGTGTTGAAAAGGCAAGAAAGGATTTGTTTCTACATCACGCATGCCACCAGCACAATCGTTGAATGACCTGTACGCCTTCGCCCTTTACGGGGAAACAAGGGGGCAGCGACTTTTGGAGCCTTTGAAATTGAACAAAAATACTGCTCAGGTGTAATCATAAATACGTACGAAATGTAAGTGAACATATATCTTTGGCTCAGCTTCAATCTGCCGCCACTCGATATGCATTTCTTCGTTTTTCGTAAACAACAAGTCTGTTGTTTATTCTTACATTTCCAACTGCTTATGCAGATATTAACGCATCGTTACGAATAACTTGAATATTTTTGATATTCTTGATTTCGTTTTGCTTCACAAATATATTCCTCCAAGGAATGTGGAAAGTAGCTCGGTTTCAGCGTGACACGTGTAGGGAAGCTTAACGAGGACGAATTGTGCTACCTGATTTCAGCCGCTGCGAAGAAATAATTCAGTTTGGAGAAAATGTTAAATTTTTTAATAAAGTCATTTATCAAGCTCCCGCAAAAAGAGAACCTGCCGATTTTGGCGGCATCGTTCGGAACTTCGGGTCAGGTTGAATCGAATCCGTTGGTCGTTGTCACCGCACGGTATACTCCGACGGCTAAGGCTTTTCAAGACAGAGCTTCTCGATTCCCGAAACCGGTTCGTGGTGGAGTTTTGCTCCACTTAAATTTAAAATTTATTCATCATTCTTTTACATCTTTGCCCCTTGTATTCGCACTTCTGGTTCATCGGAATGGTCATGCGCGATCGACGCCCATGTTTTGCTGCCAATTCAAAATCAATAGAATTTCAATTTGTTATTGTTTGCACGATGGTTTGGAAAGTGTAAGAAGAGATGCGTCTGATACGTTGATTTCCAACGTGGTAGTGTAATTGGATCTTGAATATTGAGGTACTTGATCATTATTCATTTTTATTTTTAAAGAGAGCTTTTACAGTTAGTTTGAATGAAATTTGGTTGGTTGGTCTTTAACGATATCTTAAATAAGTGTAACTTTTATTTTATTTTATTTAATTTTATTTCATTTATATTCATAAACAACAACACAATATGTTTAATTAAATTTTAATTATAAATAGTAATTCTATTCAGTTAATATTCAGATCGTATTCTATTCAGCTGGAATTATACAAAAAATGGTGTTACAAAGAATAACATATATAATGGCAACATATATTAAGAAAATAATTCCTTGCATGAACACCAAATTTTATGTAAGCACTCATTTCAGTTAAATAATTAGTTTAATTATATTGTAAGTATGATTGTGACATACGAGAAAACCCCGCTCTCGCCAGCGAAAGTTAATTTTATTAGTAAAAGCATATAAATGAGGGGTGCACATGGCCTGAACACACACCTCAACCGGAGTCGTGGATTCTGTTTTTTTTTTTTTAATTCAAGTATTCTAAAATATCGTGTTTTAACTTTGTTATTTGTCTATAAATGTTAATTTAGGAAACAAAACATAAATAACGCAAACCAAAGATAAATAGCTTTACACGAATTTAGTTTGTATTCACAGTCCATTCGATATTGATTAACAGCGGTAAGCTGTGAAAGTGTGTGAAGTGTCTCTTTTCTTCCAGGTTCGTTGCTTATGGCCAAGTCTTTGGTTTTGCGAAAAAAATCGTTGAGCCATTGAAGATGGGTATTTTGGTTATAATTATTTTTTGTGCTTCATTCAGTTTCGCGAATATCAGGCTGTGAGATGTAGCTTTAATCAGATTTTACTGACCCTCACTTAATTTACGAAAACTAGACTGCCATTAAACGTATCACATTTCCAGCCACGGTTCATAACATGGCGAACTTCAGCGCTCAACGATGATTTGTTATTTTGTCATTTCCTTTACGCTCTCGCACCATGGCCGGCTAATTGATTTCTCACGGGTTAGTGTTGACAGCTACTGTGTACCCTCAGTTTGGGTATCGATTCGTCCGGCCATGCGGAGGGCCGAATGACTGACAGCTTTAGTCGTTTATTGCTGCGGGGCTCGCTGTAACAGGCACCAGGGAATGGCATCGTTGACGGACTAATTAATTATAAAGACATGGTTAAAGTCAAGCCTGCCACAGACACGGGAGATTTCCATCGGTTTAAATTAGATTTACAACTTCTTCGATCAGCCCCGTTCGGCCGGGATTGGCCAGAGCGTACCCGTTCAACTAGTTTCGGTGGGAACGGGTTGGTGGCCTTCGTTTTGCTTTCGTTTCTGTTTTTCTGCACCTCTGAACCTCAAGGGGTGTTAAATGCTCATAAACGGCCAAAATCCTTCCAGTGCATCAGTGTGCGGCTCATAGCAGGGCCTTTGGATGGCCCAGGTGGACTGGCAACCAGCAAGCGAACGTCCTGCGGAATGAATAATAATCGTATCATTAAATATCTATAACAGCGAACCCACCGCGATGGTACCGGCTAAATTTGATACAATTTATTTACCACTCTGAATGTCGTCGCTGATTGGAACAAATTGGCACCATCATCCAGAGCACCGCTTGTCTTGGGTCATCGTTTTTCGCTTGCGCTTTGTCCGTGCACTCGATTGACTTCGGGGCCAGGATCCGCCACGGTGTTGCGTACCGGTTTGACAAATTTCGAAGATGCATGCGTGAACGAGGTCACATTGCGGCGAGTGCAAATTATTGAATTTTAAACGAACATCATATTTCTTCATTTACATCGTAATTGTATGCAAATTTAGTGCCGGTGTCGATCGAATAAACGCGACCGGATTCGACTTCTCTGGCCAAACGTAATTGCCCAAGCAGATTGCGGCGAAATTGATCGATCATGATGCTAGGACACCGTGTTGCGTCGGAAGAAATTGCACCGACGAATCGAAGCTAAATGCAAATGAGCAGGAGGATGTCATGAAGGGACGGTGAAACAACAACGTGTGACATGTGTAGTTGAGAAAATTTTAACACGATCTCGATTGATTTCTGTTGCTCTCGGGTGTTGCATGATTTTTCACTTCGTGTACTGCCCTAGGTTATTTTTCAAGCGCAATTGCGATTGCACTTAGTTGTTAATATTTTTCAGAGAATGCGTTGTGTATATATCACCAGTAAGCAATGAAGTAATGAAGTTTGTAACATTTATATAAAATTCATAGACTTTGAAGTTGAAAAACTGAAGCTAAAACTTCCTTTTATTGTCGTTTGAATAAAAATGTGTTGATTTTGCTACACTCTTTTGGAATCTTACAATATTCAAATTCGTGTACATCTCTTCGCAGGCATAAGTTTAAAAATAGACTATGATATCTTTTATTATAGCTGTCCATAGTGGCTTATGTTACGGTTTTCACCGCGCGATATCTGTGGCGAGATTTTCTGCCTCGAAAATCGGCCATCACCGATCGTTTGATTATGGAAGGAACTGAAACCAGTTTTTCTAATAGGTCGCAGCAAGGCGTGATCAATTCGTTGCTGTCGTTTCAACGAATTCCACCAGTTCGATACCGGTGAAAACAGAACACACCACGAAAACAAAAACTGAGCTCCCCGCTTAAAAATGAAAGCAATGTCGGACACCACAATCTTATATGTTTATTAAAGTTATTTTAGGTTATTATCATTTAATGTTGTATTCTCCATGGATACGTACTATTTCTTAACAAATATGTTTCATATGAGTAAATTGATCAAATTAAAATTTAATCCATTATATGCCCAAAACATATGACCCATGACTTTTCACACCCACTGTAAAGCTCACTGAACTTTAAATGGAGTTATTTTCACAGCGATCAACCATGCGTTGGATCACTTGCGGTTGTTTGGTGCTTGGAATGGCAGGAAATTAGCTGACGCCAAGTGAGAGGAACTAACGGTGACAAATATCTCAGACGTTCCTTTCGAAACAGGAAGGAAAAACAAAAATTGATATGCCAGCCATCAGCCAAATGCTTACCAGCGAAGTAGCAAAGTGCGTTCCTTGAGCGAGATCTCCAGTGCATCCGTCTTGAAGTCGAATGACAGTTCGATCGCGAGTAAAATTGGCCACCGGTGAGGCTGTCGGTTAACACGAGCAGCCAGCCCGAGCATAGGAATATCGTTACGCAGCAGGGCCACGACGGCGGTCAGTTACCATTTCCTCTGTCGGACCTTTTATGGAGTCTTCAATACAAATTGCTTTACGATCGTGTAAGGAGAGTTTATCAAACCGTGTGCGATCGCTCGCCTGGTGTGGAAGCGGGCCCTTGCAAGTAGAGCTGAATAAAACAAGACTAGACTGCGAAGTGCTGCCCGACTTTCGTCTCTCCTGCGTGGCCTACGGCACCGATCGTAGCCAAGTGCAAGCTATTGTGCCGCACACACGGCGGTGCAGGCTCCCATAAATTGCATTATAAAAGTGCTAACAGATCGTCGCCAAGATGATCGAGGGTAAAACAAGAGCAAATTCGAAGCCCCAGTGATCCTAACGGGGTACACTTGCCGCTCATTTCATGGTACAAGGCAGTACGTGCTTACAATGAAGGCTGCCGCTTGCCATCGTGATTACGCATGCGTTGTTTATGGACCATTGACAGACCTTTTGCTGTCCTTCGGCTTAGTGTGACCCTTAATTCGATTTCTTCTAACACTGAAAGCATGAAATAAACCCTTTTCAAATCTGAACTTTATGTTCAATACTTTAAGGTTCAAAAATACAAAACAGGTTGGTTTATTAGCTTTACCTAAACGTTCATTCTGTTCTAAAAGAGTACAAACACGGAAATACAATCAAAAGTCTTTGGTGCTTTAATTCTTCAAAGAAAACCATCATCGGTTGATTGGCAGAATTTTTCAATCATATGCGAAAAGTATTGAAAAGTTATATGTTTTATAAATAAATCGTTTCAAAAACCGTTTTGAAAATACAATTGTTTATGCTAAAGCAAATAAGCATTTTATGTTTATTCCATCACACACACTGGTATACAAAAAATGATCTGGAAGTGAATGTTGGAACGTAACTCATCCATAGGCAATAGCGCACTGGAGCCAGCTTCGTCGGCGGGCTTTTGACTGACGGCGAGCTGCCTGCGTACCGACAATAATCTAATTTGTTACAAAGCGGCAAAAAAATACACGGAAATGATGCCCCCCAGGAGAGTTTCCAGCTCTCTTCGACTGCGCACAGATAGCAAACTAACGAAGAAAAAACTGTCATGCAGTCGCATTCCAATCAATGGTAGTGCAATGGCGAATGCTCGAATGTACCGACGAATGCTGACAAATGCGCATCACTGGTTACAACCGCGTGCTCTCATGAATGGTAATGAGGTTGTAATGATTTTGCGCGCAATGTCGCAAATAGTTGACAGGCGAGCTGCGCTTGTGCTCACGCTGACGGGCTCTACTATTATTCCGACCGAAGTGTGGAATAATTATTATTCTTTTGAGGACGCGTGAAAGACACTGATCGTTCTCGTTCCTGTGACAGATTGAGGAAAGCATATCGTGGAATGAGAAAGGGTTACAATCGTGATTTTCTGTTCGCTTTAAAGACGGCAGAATCTGAAAAGTGATATTTTTCAAAAAATATTTTTCATCCCCAATTTGTGTATTTTATGAATATCATTCTTATGTATAAAGTTTTACAGACTGAGTTAAACAATACAATAAAAACTTCATAAAAACTATTTCTATCACATCAGGGGCAGATAACACTTGACTAAAAGTGTGCTTAAAATCAAAGATCTAGTTCAGGGTAAGCAACACAAAAACCACTCCTTAGTTATTCAAAACAAAGAAAACGACTTTCGTAAATGAAGATAAACGCGATCATTAGTTATTGTCAGCCTCCCTATCCTATGCTCGAGAAACAAAGTGAGAAGATTAGGTTAACTGAATTTTAATAATTCCGTGACTGATGAGCTTCGGAGAAAAATTAATTTTTATAGATACTCGCAAAACCTCGACTTGTAACAGAAGCATTATGTAGGATGCAATGAAAACCCTTAAATTTATACTTTTAAATAGAAGAAACACCAATAACAAGCACAAAATGTGTGTTCCGACTGAAAATTGTTTATTGCTAGCCATTTGTTTTGTAGATCCATCTCTGAACAATCTTTTACAAATTTCGTACAGTGACTCTAAATTTCTTTAGGAAACATCATTTCCTATCGTTCAGGTTTGAGCCGTCTAACTATGGATGTTGATGTGTTATGCTATAAGTAATGAAATCAATAGGCAATGTATTTATCATAAGTTATCCAAAACACCTTTAGTAGCTTGCAATTTGCTACATCCAATGCGTAGTTTTATATTTGCCCGCAATATATTGTCTTCAATACTGATTGGAAATACTTATGAAATCAACAACTCAAATTTATTTTATTTTTGTTTCCCATAGATGAATCAACAATGTAAAGTATGCGGGGAACCAGCGGCAGGTTTTCATTTTGGAGCTTTTACCTGTGAAGGATGCAAGGTAATTATTAAAAAAAAAATCAACAATTCCTTTTATTATTTATTGCAAAGAAATGTAATGTGGGCATTTTTCATCAAACTTTTTCCTACAAGCAACATATACGTCTTCGCGTTATTATACAAACTTTGTGGAAAAAAATTCTTTCCGATGCACCTGTTGATGCATGATTTTCGAACATTGAAAAAACCTTTCATGTTTACTTAGCTACGGCTACACCGCTACCATTCCGCTGCACAACTTTTGTAAGGGGCGTTTTGGTAAACGATGAACCAAATCAAAATTACAATCACCTTAATCTTAGTCGGTGGGCAATTATCGACCGTTTCGAAACCATTCCTTAGTTCTTCACTTTCCTTCTTAACACCACCGGCAACATCAATCAGCTGGCGAGGAGGGCGATAAAATCCGATAAACATCGGCCTGTACTATCGTCCTGGTATGATGAGCGAGGCATGGTTCAAGCTGCACCACGTATAATCAATCCCCGAAATTGGTTCAATCACGTGTATGGGGCGTCGTAAAAACAGGCCCTGCGCGTCGGTATAAAAAAGTTAACAAAACAAAACTCCCGAAATAAAACTGCATTCCCAAATATGTCTCGTCAAGATCCAAATTTTCTTTAAACCCTCTCTGCTGGGCGAATCGGGCGATCGCGTGAATTGCATCTGAAATCGCGCGCGGAAAAATTGCGCAGCGACCGGAACGCCTCGCAGAACGTTTCAGGGGAGTGTGCAAGCAGGGATGTTGGCAAACCACGGAAAGGCCGCGACCGAAGCGCAAATCTCGTAATAAAGTTATAAATTTTTATGTTTACTCGAAAATATAACTTTATAAGGATTTATAACCTTTTTATGGCACGGTTCGTCGGGTTCGAGCACCTTCGCTGCGAAACCTTTGCCACTAAATGGTGGGTCCACTATTTGGGGTATCCATCCAGCACTTCCTCCCGGAGGTGCCACCCTTTTCACCTTTCTGTGACGCACCTTCCAGAGCGTCCCGACCGACTGGGGATATGGGTGGTGATTGGCGAGACGCTCGAGGCCTGGCGCAGGTCGATCATCGTCGTCATCATCGTCGGGTGCGATCAGGTAGTTGGAACACTCAGGTCATGGCTGCTCCCGATAATCAGCATAAAGATGATTTTGAGCAAAAGCAATGGTGAGAATCGAAAACCGGGTCGTGGTGATATGTTTTTGTTTTTTTAGGTGACTGTCTCGACAACAAGAGGTGGAAATGATCGAGTTTCCACTAGCACACTATATACCGACAGATGTGACAGGAAACATTACCACAAAAAGGAATCGATCGCCACAGATAACCTTAAACAAGAAAGAAGCAAACAGCACCTCACCGGTAAGATGCGAAAAAGCCAGTGCTCTTAACAAACAGTGTCGAGTAAACCAAACAATATTTCGATCAATATGTTACCAAATTATAGCGCACGGTGCATGGCGACAAATATAGGTACAAGTAACGGCAAATGGCAACGCTTTGTCCAATGCACCCGCCTTTCGATAATTTAATAAACTTTTAAAGAGAGCCTTCATATCGACACCATATCAACACGGGGTATCCTGTGGCTCTGCAAGAAAGTCGACAAGAGGTAGCAGGCAAGCCCAAAAACTGAAGAAGTTGGTCCACCGTGGGTCAACATCCACTGCTTCCCGAAACGTGCCAGTTTAATAATAATAATGCCATCACTTTTTATGAACAATCATTAGAGAGACCTCGTTCCGGCCGCTAGGGCCCCTGGCCGTGTGAGCCGCACCGAAGGTGAAATAATTTTATAGTTATGGAAGACTTTCACGTGATGCTGGTTACGGGTCTAGTGTGCCAGCCCGCGATACTGTGAGGCCGGTATGTTCCAATCGCCATTTGGATCCATCGTAGGCCCATCCTGTGTCCGGTTGCCGTAGCTTTCCGTGATATTTTGGAACGGTGGTTACCGTGTGACGCTGGACGTTGAAATGCGACGGTAAGTATGATTTCCGTTTCTGCTCTTCATGCTCCACCTTTGTCTTCAGGTCGCGCAAATAGTTCGGTTCACAGCGGTTCATTTTGTTCACCCTGATCGTGGCCAAGATCAAGCACGGCATTCAATGAAATGGCTTCATTTATGCATCATGCAGTCAGTACTGAGTCATGAAAGTGTTTAATTAAATTTTACTGTTTTTTTTGTGCAGTTATAATATTACATGCAGGACTTCATACTCTCGGAATCTTGAAGCCATCTTCTACACACGAAAAGTTTAAGGCAGTATTTTGTAGGTGCGTCGTTAGGCGTCTACCATTTTTAACTTCCCCTTGAAAGTCAGCTACGTTGCGATATCCCCATGAATCGATAAATCGATAAACCTCAGCATTCACATCAGCACAATAAGGAGGTGACCATCAAAATGTACGCTCTATGCGGATATAAACAAACGTGTGTTGCTTACCCCACTCAAAGTGTAGCAATTGAATTTGAGAGATCAGGAGAGTTCTTGTTGCATTAAGAACAGCTTCAGTTAGTACCCAATGGCTTCCGCCATTCCGGTTGCTGACAGCGTCGAACCCTTCATTATCCAGACAGTAGCGTAATTGCTCAATTAGACAGCAATTCGGACACAGGTGGTGGTGATATGTCCGATCTGATTTAGCCGATCGAACACCACTTGTGGCGCTTCCCTAATTTTTTAAGCAGCGCCGCTTGAGGAGTTTTAAGAGTTGCGGCACAAGCTGACCGTGCACACACGTCCAGCGTAACCTTCAAGGAACCAAAGTATCGTCTCAAGGTAAACACCAACGGTCACCTTCTGCACCGAGGTGGTCAGTATTGCCGAAGGAACAACACAAAAAACACCGTGATTTGACCAATATAGCTGCGGCATCCGAACGAAGCGACGATTGGTGGACTCGTAAAATTATACACACCAGCAAGAGACCTCCGAAATTGGCGTCCCTGTGTGGCACCGATTTGCATAGGCACTAGTGTGAACTCGCTGTGAAACCGCGTTACTGCCCCGAAACTGTTTGATTGATGATGTTTTTGATCCAATTTATGGTCGAACAAATTACTCTTTGACCACGCGGCTGTCGACGACGGGAAGACGACCGTGCAAGAAGTTCACCGTGCCAGAGGAGTGGACCGTCGAGCCGGTGGATGGCAAAAACGGGTCGCGGTAAGCCGGTTTGCTCCTCGGGCGGTAGCGGGGCGTACTTAAGTTTCCGCAATGGTGGCGTGACGCAGCATACTGACCCGCCGGTTTTTTTTTATAGTATTGACCAAATTTGTGTGAACAGGCTGGTCATTAAATGGAGCGGCCCTACCGATTGATCGGTTGGGATGGGCCCGGACATATATCCTACAATAAGCTGACTTGGTACAAAATAGAAAGTAGATGAACAAGCTTACTTGTACTAATTCCTACGGGTTCATATGTTCTAATTAAAGGTGTGCAAAAATTAAGTAAAACATCTACAAAATCAAGAATCACAAACGATTTTATCCAAAACATTACTTTGTTTGAGGACCCCAGGAATGCACATCAAAAGTTTGAAGCTCACCGAGTGCTCCTAATTAGACATGAACCGTTTGACTATCCGGACCTTGACGGGGATCGTTACAGCAAATGAACAACGGTAGCATTGCAGGCTGTGCATTTTTTTTTCTTTTTTGAGGAGTGATTGACGAGCACCTATAGTTTCCCCACCGTTGGTACACAAAGCGGTAGATCATCAAATTAACTAATCGGAAGGCTACCGCATTGGCTTGAGGTACTTCTTTTGCCGGCAGTTCATTTTGAGCTGTGAAGATGATGTTTGCTTTGGCTTACAGTCATAATTATCGTTTTCCGTTCGACTTTGAGATTAATGATCAACCAAATACACCGTTACAATGATAGAAGTGAGAGAAGAAACGTGGGGATAATAGCTAACAATCCACGAAGAGTTCTGCATAAGTGGTCTATCCTTGCTTTTCGGCTAATTGTCATACAATGTCGCTACATGCATTCCGGGATGGATACTTGTTGGATCTGGTTGAGTAATTGAACTAACAGCAGTGGTTTGAAGGTATTTGGAGCCCTACGTTCTTTTTTCCTAGTTGTAAGTATACAAAACTAAATCGTTGGGAGATTCCATTTTATTGAGTGTATTCGAAAACACGAAAAACATAAACATCGAATAAAAAACTAGAGTACGACAGGCCTATAAAATCCACAACATCTTTTCTTTTATTTGAACTAGTAAACAGTCATCGATTAGAAATAGTATTTCAAAGTAAAGTAATCATTGATTGATTGATTGAACATATTTCTATATTTCAAAAAGAAGACAAAACTGATTGTTAGATAAATATCTAGCCGATTGCTAATCAATTTAAATGAGGTAGCAGAGAGGAAAGATATGTCTTAACTCAACAAAGGGATTAGAAATTTCACACTACTCAGACAATTAGAGGTAAATGTCACTCTAGATAACTCGACAAGATGTTGACAAATGTTTGATTTCAACCAAAACCAGGAAGTAATTGACTGGAAGCGGTTCGTTCAAACCTTGAGACGATGACAAAGGTGTAGTTGATTTTGATGATGATTGTGATTACGGTGAGGACGATGACGATGGTGATGTCCGTGAGTGGATCCATGGAGAAACCGTGTACCAATCTAGGCAACACACCGTCGATCTCCCTATGATTGCTCACTGATCGATCGATCTCGTTTTGAATGAAGTTTGATGCGCGATTAAAGTCCCACAACTGCGACTACCATGTCGAATCTGGTGATCTTTCGTGCGATCGCGCGTTGGATCGACCATTCGTTAGGCGCTCTCCACTTGAAGCCTCGGCTATAGAGGGCATCGCTATAGCGCAGGTGGAGAATTGAGTCAAAGGCTCTTGAAACGCTGAAGAGGAAATGAGTGGCTTTCGTGATCTTGTTTGGTCGATCACTGCATGTATATACGGGTTGTCTTTCGGTCGGAATAAGGTGAGGGACAGAGGGTGTACCGAAGTCAAATCACGGCGTACCGAAGTCAAACCGTACGTCTGCTTGCCGCGTTGGTAGCTCGTCTTTCCTCCCATCCGACTACCTTGTCTATTTCCGTCGCTGACGATCGGTTGTTGTGTCGATTTAGTACTTCAATTCGATCGCAAATTGACGTGAGAACCTTGCTCTTGAGCTGATTTACCGATCTGGTATGCTTGCGATGATGATGGTGATCTTCGCGGCGACGTCGGTCGTTCGATGCAAGTGTTCTGATTTGAAAAGGTTAGTATGTTTTTATGACATTGCTTAAAGCTGGGGCAGCTCCGAGGGTTGCCGAGAAATAAATCGCATTCAACGTTACACAACATCCGTCCCCATTGTTTCCGAAGGTCTATTTAAACAGTTTCATTAAACACGTTTTGCAGTTTTGATAGCCAAACGGATCCTTCTTGATGGATTTCATTTATTTCAAATTAGAACGCCGTCAACATAAATAATCAAGTAACTTTTGAGGTGTGATTACCGCGTAAACTTAATTGTTAAAGTAAAAAAACTCAAGGACACTAATTTTTACTAATTGAAATAAATGGTAATTTTGAAGACTTTTGATGGTAAATTTGTCAAAATCCTTTGTTACTAATGTTTAAAAAGTAGCGCATTCCTATCGCTTTACTACACGTTGGTTTTCATCTTTGAGTTTGATGGTATTTTCTTCAAATGAATAGCAACTGACAAATAATGATTATAACTAACAGTTGTTTAATAATGCAGGTTGGGTGAAAATTATAGAAAGCAGACTCGAGCAGAACAGATAAACAATGCTACCGTAACTTGCATACACCAGGAAATATTGTAAACGGAATAGCTAGGTTTATGGGAAAATGAACCGTAACAGTATATCCGAGAAATAGAAAATTGCCTCCGTTGTCGACGGTATTTAAATTTCACGAGACGCGCGCTTCCCGTCTACAGGCCGGTCGAAAAACAGCTTTGCAGCGGGATCCGGCTTCGGTTCGCAAAAATATTCTGGATCACCAATTTCATGCCACTGCTGCTACAGCTGCACGCACTGCGCGGCGTCGAACACTGGCCGGGGGATTGGAACAATTCAAACTGATACAATTTGGACGCCACCGGATGCACCAATAAACCCGTCTTATGCCTGGAGAGAGCGCCAGTTTCGCTCTCGGCCCAGCTCAACCGAATCGTATCGGTAATTGTTGAATAATGGGTAAAATTAGAGTAATGATCATTATTGATGAGGTTAACGTTAATTTCACTTTTGATTGCAGTTTCTACTGCGTGTTCTGCGTGTAAAATTGACCAACTCACCACCACCCGGCATTGTTCCACAGTTACCACGCTGATTTAGCTACATTTGACGGGCTCCAATATGTGTTTGCGTATGTGTGTATGTGTGTGTGTGTACATGTGTGTGTGTAAAAAGCGTTCCATTTAGTAAGTATGTACTCTAGGCATCAAAAATGAGTTTGGAACACGATTATGTTTGATTTTCGGTGGCTGTAGGCGCTGCAGGAAAGTGTCGCAACATGAGCTACCTGTGATGATCCAATCCGGTTGGATGAATGATCGCGCTGGAAGCAATAGCTACCGACTTTTTAGCTTTCCTCATCGACTGCGCACCAAATTCCATGCCCGCCAGAGCTTTATTAAGCCCTCGCCATGGGGCTGTCTGCTGTAGCTCGAGCTTCCTGGGGCAAGAGCATCGCTTTCCAAAGCCCTTGAAATGGTCTAACCCGAAAGGAAAACGCTCTCTTATGTGTTGGCTCCGTGGGACGGTATATGCCAGCCAGCCGAGTGCGATTGAAATTGCATTTGCTTCAGTTTTTAGATGAAAAATAAAAGCATCTGTAATTTATCAAAATTTAGGTTAATACAATCTTCAAATTTCTTCCACCCGTGTGCATCAATTGAGCAGTGAGCACTTTTCATCGAACTGGGAGGTGCAAAAGAGGAGGATTGGCGATCGGCACGAAGCTACAAATTAAATTAGACGAAGACCAAATCTCATTAATCATCGCGCTGTGCATGTGGAGGTGCACGAGTGTGCACGGTGCGATGAGCCTAGGAATACGCATCCCGGTGGGTTTCAAACAGCTTCGCCGGCTCTATTTGTGATGAGTGTGCTTGTAGTAAGAGTAAAAGTATATGACTCTTCATGGCACTTGCCAATCCAACGCCGGTACTCATTGGAACTGGTTTACGCACATAGTGAAGGTTAGATACTTGTGCAAACGTTTGGGAGCTATTGCAACGAAAGTTATGGCAACCGTTTCCGTGGGTTTGAGTCACCGGGCATTAGCATGCCGCTCCGGACAACTGAACCCCTAAAGTGCAAACGGCAACTGGGGATTGCCAATACAAACATAGGTAACCTCGTGAGGTAGCTAATTATAATTGTTTCAGATTAACGATGCGTAACGAAGATCTAGTTGAAAAGAAACGATGCGAATACATTGTAGTCACGAACATTTCATAAACCATTTTTAGAAATCGCGCTATATACATATAACTGTAAGTATTTTGCAAAAGTAAAAGTTAATACAAACTGCAATTAAAGCAAAATCTAAGCGACCAAATAAGCAACCAATTTTCATTGAGGTTCCACAAAAAACAGGCATATATTACGGACTCAAGAGGGCTTGGTGAATTTTAGTTTTTTTATTATTGCAGTGCAATGTTCAGTTATTCCTAATGTGCCATTCAAGAGAACCTTAGAAAACCATTACAATTTGACGAGTAACGAGTTAGCTCTTTCAGTTGAAATAATTGCGCAAATATGATAAAATTATTTTATATAAGTAGAATAAACGATATAAATAATAGCGCCAAACTTTAAAAATACTTGCTATATACACCAATAAAAAGAATTATTTAAAACTAGTACATTGATTGTCTACAATTGAACTCATACTATCCAGTATTTGTACCAGCTGTGTTTAAGGTGGTGTTTGTGTTGTATCAACAAATTCTACGTAGAACAGTTACGGTGCGACCCCACCTCATACTTCAGATGAAACTGAAAGTCATTCGCATTCGACGGTTGTTCGAGCAATTCTATGGAGCGAAGCAATTTCAAAGCACACACGCTGACAAACGGGAACTAACGTGGGTCTGTGGGCTCACGATCGTTGGCGGCGAAACAGTTAATTGAATAATAAATTAATATCTTTTAACACTATCGTTCAGTTGTAATCTGCAACAGGTACATAATGTATGCTACAACGCACACGGATTTCCTAGGCACCCTGGTCATCAGCTATGCTAAAGCTACTGCCACAGATGTTTGCGTGCCGGAGCACGAGAAGACAGTACCAAAGCATAATCGTCGGCTGAACGATCGCAGGAAAAGGCGCGTCGCCGTTGTGTGGAGTACCGCTGAGAAATGCTAATGGAACGACTTCAGCTTCCCACCTGCAGCGTAGCACTCTCTTGGTCTAGTGTCAAGCTACTCGACGTCCTGCGAGATCTGGTGGTGTTATCTGGTGCACTTAACGAGGATAAATTGTGCACAGCTGCCGCCCGGCCCTGCGGCGTAAATCAATCGGCAAAGAAGTTGTTCGCACTCTTGTTTAAACAAATTGATAGCTGATATCGGGGCGCGATAGGATGAAAGTGGATCACAACACATGGATCCCTGGCCATAGGTGTATCATCACTTACGGCCAAACCCAACGGCTAAGCGTAGTTTACCGATTAAAGATCGTGTCAGAGATAGGCTCTGCGACGTAGTTCAGTCGTACGGATGTTGCTCAGTGTGCTTTTGAATCTCTTCGTCGACATAAGATATTGATGCTATGTTCCATACTTCCAGTACTTTTTTGTAGAAAAATAGATTGATACTGGGAAATGCTTTGTGTTTGGTGTAAATTCTTTGAGAAACAGCCCTTAACCCTTTATTTCCGGAGCATATTATTTGGGCGAAAAAAGTTTTATAAAAATGCTAACTCTGCTTAACCATTTATTTCCCAACCATTAAAAATAAATGCGTTGGGAACGTGTACACATCGAGTTAATTTGTTGAATAAGTTGATTTAGAAAGTGCAAAAGATATAAAAAGTTGCTTAATAACCTTTGTTTACCAACTCGTAAATTACATGATGCCATTTCGGTTTTTATATACACACACATAGATACTTGAATGTACCGAGGTTGTTGGAGAAACGTTGCAGCTGCAATCGTTACAAAAATTACCAACAAATACGGATGCATCGGGAGGTGCGTTAGTGAGCATTTGCACAACAAGTGTCAGCGCCTTGGAGACGCTGGGTCAATTAACCTTTGCGCGAACTTCTTTGTCCGGGTGCGAACAGAAAGCGGGATTGCAGCCCCCAGCGAGATGAAGCCATACCTGTAAGGCTCTGGACCGTGTTCGTGTCCGTGACAGGCCATAAATCACGCCTGCTTCGGTCAATTCAGTGCTGAAGCGAGGATCGGTCAGGTTCCATCCATACCTTATATGCGTCGAACGGTATTACAATGTGTTTTGAAGCACACATTTACACTTTTCCTAGGCCGGTCACTCGCCTCCATGGTGGGGCTAGTTAGAGCCAGTTATCTAGTTTTGGGACAGAACCGCCCGCCAGCTAATCAGCGGTAGGGAATGGATGTTTATAAATAATTTTTTATTGTGCCGTAAAATGTGTACTTACCTTTGGGATTTTATGCATGATCACTGGGACAAATAAAACCAATCAATGGTGGTCAGGTCTGGGTGCGCTTGTGCAGAAGTGTAACCAGTGCAGGGAGTCCTCGCTGCAGGAGTTGTGTACTCGCAAATAAGAGTAACTTAGTTGACCGAAGCCAACGGGAAATGCGTCCACACGACGGCCTGTGAACAGGTAGGGTAGCTGCACTAAAAATCGTTCACCAGCAACTAACGATCGTTTGTTCCATCCCCTAGGAGCGCGTAGGTTCCTCTCGCCGGAGCGATCGGAACCTATGAGGCACAACGTTGCGGTACTGTTTTTAATTTTATCGATTATACCAGTTTTATTGCACATGTAACCTTCCTGTTCGGTGCGTCTGCGAACTAACTTCACGCAGACCTGACTGCAGTCGAAGGGCAATAAAAGAAACTCTTAATTTAATTGATCTGCTTTGCTGTTCGCATCGCGCGCATAGAGCGCCCGATACAGGTCGCACTGTGGTACACTGTATGATCGAATCGTCTTCCGTGGGACGGCGT
The DNA here is from genome assembly GCF_943734705.1 of Anopheles coustani. Lineage (NCBI taxonomy): Eukaryota > Metazoa > Arthropoda > Insecta > Diptera > Culicidae > Anopheles > Anopheles coustani. The sequence goes on along the minus strand of NC_071288.1, from coordinate 60,527,238 downwards.
CGGTAAGGTACCGCTTCTTTTTTCTACCATACTCATCCGACGTTCGGCCTATTTTACAATGGCCTTTCGCCAAGTTCACTCGAATGTGTCCTCGTGGAAGATGCGCACTATTTGCGAGGCAGGTTGACTTCGTCCGCGAGCTCTCTTATTCGTGCCTGTTGACAGAAATAGTGTTGTGTCAAGTAGCTCTTTTCATTGAGCAGAGCAGAGCCTGCTCGCTCAATTAGATGAGCAGAGCGAGCCACCTAGCTCAGCTGCTCAGCTTGCTACTGAGCTGAGCTGTTGTTACTGAGGTGGCTCACCTGCTGAGGTGGCTCACCAACTGAGCTTGCTCACCTACTGAGGTGGCTCACCTACTGAGGTGGCTCACCAACTGAGCTTGCTCACCTACTGAGGTGGCTCACCTACTGAGGTGGCTCACCTACTGAGGTGGCTCACCTACTGAGGTGGCTCACCTACTGGTGGCTCATCAAACTCAGTTGTGCGGTGGCTCAGTAAACTCAGTTGTGCTGGTGGCTCATCAAACTCAGTTGTGCGGTGGCTCAGTAAACTCAGTTGTGCTGGTGGCTCAGCAAACTCAATTGTACTGGTGGCTCTTCAAACTCATTTGTACCGGTGGCTCAGTAAACACAGTATGTTTTATGTCCATGAACCGACAGTTGAGTAACATTGTAAAACTGATAAGTTAGATGGTCAAACATGTTCGTTTAATGCGGTTGGTAACACGTTAACCGCCATGTCAGTCCCTGGGGACTGACCGTTTCCGTTGGGTGAAGTTTTCGTTCACGTCACGTCGGTCCCTTGGGACTGACAAATCTATGAGTCGTGTCGGTCCGCCAGTGTCGGTCCACCGGTGTCGGTCCGCCAGTGTCAGTCCGCCGGTGTCGGTCCACCGGTGTCGGTCCGCCAGTGTCGGTCCGCCAGTGTCGGTCCGCCGGTGTCAGTCCGCCGGCGTCGGTCCACCGGTGTCGGTCCGCCAGTGAAAGAGATAGCGACATACGGTCTTAGGCAAAGTGGAAGGGTACGATTTTCCCCTTCGTGCCCTACTTCTTGTCTCGTCCTTCGTTTTTGCAGGCTGTTTGCTCTGAGCGAGGTGCGGATATCGCGGCGCGTTTGGGTTATGTTCTTTCTTTTGCTTTTATTCTCTTTGTCGCACTTGCACGGATTGCATGCGCGTATGTGTGATTGTGCACGGGTCTATTGGACCCGTTATTTTTTGCAGGCCGTTTGCAGGCTTATCAGTTTTACAATGTTACTCAACTGTCGGTTCATGGACATAAAACATACTGTGTTTACTGAGCCACCGGTACAAATGAGTTTGAAGAGCCACCAGTACAATTGAGTTTGATGAGCCACCGCACAATTGAGTTTGCTGAGCCACCAGCACAACTGAGTTTACTGAGCCACCGCACAACTGAGTTTGATGAGCCACCAGTAGGTGAGCCACCTCAGTAGGTGAGCCACCTCAGTAGGTGAGCCACCTCAGTAGGTGAGCCACCTCAGTAGGTGAGCAAGCTCAGTTGGTGAGCCACCTCAGTTTTTGTTTCAGAGAGGTAGCTCTCTGCTCAGTGAGGTGAGCAGAGCGGCTCAGGTAGCTCATCTGCTCACTACACAACACTAGACAGAAAGATAATTGTTCGTAATCGTCTACAGGACCGGTGCACCGGTGCAGAACGTCCGAAGATGCGCCGCTGCTCTGGTCACGGGCGAATGTTTTAACTTTTTTCGTTTAACTTTCCTTCTCTGCTACTCCTTAACGATATACGATTTCGCTTTTAAATTAATAGTCTAGTTAACAAGCCTTATGCGCTTTATGGGATTCACCGCCCTGTGACAGTACCGGATTTTGCAAGGAGTGCAACCGGGCTGACATACGGTCGATCACCAGGTCGCGTTAAGCTGGGGCTAACCGGGGCCACTGCTACGGATCGGCCTACTTGATGTCCGAAGCTGTGCTTGGTTCTCAGGGTCTCAGGTTTCGAAAGGAACGGCAATTTAATGATTTAATTGATTTGACTTTACACAAACAATTCTACTCTACTATAATAATTAAAAGACGACGCCTTAGAGCAAACAATGAATGTAATGTTTTCAAATTGATTTTGTAGGAAAAATTGTATTGAGAGCCAAAATTTAAAAATATTTGCTCTATTTAAAACTGTTGCAATTATCTCCATGCTAGTATTGCTTTTCACCTGATTTTACTTTACACCACCCGACGGTTAACCTCGTTCCTGCCAGCACCGCCGGAACGAGAAAGGAAGGTAGCCCTTTTCCTTTCACCCATTTTACAATCTTGGCATCGACCGCCGGACGCTTCACTTATCGGGACGCTCAAGCTGACCTTCGCTTATCGCCTGTGTGGCATTTTAAATTTTACGAGCCACCATTAAGCTTAAAGATTATCGAAAATTAGTGCCCACCGCATCATCACTCGGAATGGCCGTTCCAACGGATCCGAAGCGGGTGAACGGATACGTTTGAAATAACAGAAAACACTACAGCTGTATAAAAAAAATACACGTGAACCAAGGAAACCAACGTTGACTGAGACCCTTCGGTGGACAAAGAAGTTTGCGTTCGTTGAATAAATTTAAGTTCGGGATCAAGAGAGCACGCGGTGTGATGAGGGTCCGCGCGCAGTACCAATCCGATTCAAAAGACGATCGCCCAAAAGTAAAAAAAAGTCAAGTCAAAGAGGGAGAATCGGCAAAGACATCGCGCCCGAATGGATCCCCATGGCAGACGGATGCTGAAATTGAAATTTTTACGATCCAATTGAGAGCACTCTTAAAAACCGATTCTCATTCACCGAAATGGGCCGCCCGGAGTCCGCCGGGAGGGAGATGCTCCACGACTAAATGAGATCTGCACTGTGCAACATGGTAGGCAAGGGAGGAAAGAGTTGGCAGGGGAGAACGCCGGAAAACCAAAATCATGCTGCTTAATTGTGCTGCCTCATGCTAATGCTTCTGTGTCGCACTTCCCAGTTTCGCGAGCCCTGTCCGTATTCATTCGTTGCTTGGCGACTCTTCGGGTCGACCACGACCACAGTGATCTCAATGCTGGTAAAGGCGAGGAGTAGGTCCCCCCTCCCTTCCTCGGGGCATGGTGCACAAGTGCGAATTTTATCTTCGGCGAGATCTGTTTTCCCACCGATTGGGCATCGGGAAACGAAAATAAGCCCGAATCACCTGCAATTCGAGTCGGGTCTTCCGCGCCATGGAAGTGCAATCGTCATCATCATCGTGCGCCTCATGGGGACGTTTGGCGAACGTCCGTTTCGATATCTTGCAATGCAAAACCTGTTCGTTATCGGGGAAGGATACGAGTTCCAGCGATGCATCGTTCACCGTGTGGCATTATGTTTGATTCACAGTTTGTAGCAAATTGCACCAATTACGCTAATCGAATGCATCAACTTCGATCCGTGTCCCCTGCCGCCGATTCAACGGAACGCGAACGTTGGGAATTGAATTGGCTTAAACTGTCACAAACAACACACTTAAAGCGGGTTTTATGGCAAACATTGTTACGGAACGGCTTTGACATCGCTGGATTTAGTTTGCTGTTTTTTCTGCTGCTTGGTTGAGACTTTTAAAAACGAAATCATGTTCATGATACGATGTAAAAAACGAACAAAGTATGCTACCAGGATAGTTAAGTAGCACCTATACCGGTTCGAACTTGATGATTCAGCACTGAAATGAGGCTCTGACGACGTGAGTTCCAAATTTTGCCAAAACTGTGTATCCACTTATGCCTCCCATTTACTATCTAATAAAAGAGCATTGAACATGAAAAAAGAAGACAAATACTTCTATCTATTACAATTAAACAATTTTTAACACAAAAATCTTCAAAATGCCTAAGGGCGCTTACGTCCTGTTGCCTTTATTGTGTAACATAAAACACAAGAGTAAAAAAGCTGATCAATCTAATATGTCACTAATTAGATTTTATTATTTAGTCACTTGTTATAGAGAATACCATAAAATAGCGAAATGTTCTTTCATTTCGATTTCCTAATTTCCAAGTTTTTAACTTCATGAGCTACGTCTACTTACACTGCTTTGGACAAAATTTAGGCCTCAATACGCGATAATGGAAAACTTCTTACATGAAGACCAACTTTCCTGATGCGAAAGAAAGTTTCCACTTTATGGTAACATTTCTATTCTAAAAACCCTTGCGGGAGGTTGTAAACCTTGCAGCTCCTGTTAAACGGCTTCTGTGAGCTGAACATGTGCAATTCTCAAGGTAATCTGCACGTGTAGCCTGACTCGACACAGGTTAGTCATTAGCCGCAGTACCCCGGGCGGCAAAAGTTAGTTGCATCGCGGTGTTATAATGGCCAGCTTTGACCGACCCTTCGGGGAGTCGTGAAAACCGTGGTCAATATTAACAGTCCAATCAAACGCGCGGTCCTTCGACTAAGACTAGTCAACTGGACGTGTACCAGCGTCGTTTTGAACAGTTGGTGGTCGAATTCCTCTACCTGTCACCACCACTTTCATTCGTTCAGGCATTTTATTGTTGAAAATATTGATGCCTAGTTTATTTGGCCTGGGGTGATCTTCTGAATCAGTCACTTTCATTCAGCGCTTCATTGCTCTGAGGGACGCGAGGTGTGGTCTATCGCATCGCTAGAGTAACCTGTCGAACGAGATCATTATCCATGTTCCGGAGGATAGACGAAGCCAAAACACGGCTAGGCAAATGGCACGCCGCGGCCTGAAGACCAAATAGTTGATTTTTGATACCTGCACCATGCCGTTAATGTAGCGTGAAATTCGATTAAATGCCATAAAAAGAAGACTTTAGGACACGCTATCGAATGATTTCTTCCAGCTTGAATGAGATTGTGATAGTATTTTCTTTTCTTCACCTGCGCCAACTTTGCCTGTAACTTTTCAAAATCAACTCATGCTATCATTTGGTAAACCGATTTGTTCGGCACATGGCCGTTGCCAGATGTCTTTTATGTGCTCATCAGAGCGGAACGCTTCAATTCGATGCGGATTTCAATTAATCTGTTCCCCCGAAAATCTTGGGCCGATATGTGCCAGATAATAAATGGGCGAAAAAAGGCTCGGTTTCGTATTTCACTTCCTCTATACATGATTTAAAAGATGCCGGTCATTACCTTTCTTCCATATCAACACCTTTAAGTAGTGAATATTTATTAAGTTCTTGTGTATTCACTCTGATTATAATATATCGTTTTTAGGTAAATCTTTCCTCATTGACCTATTTTTGTCCGTGTACACGAGTAAATTAATCTATGAAATCGCTTATTTGGCGGTGAGCATGTGTAGTATGTTCGCGGGATATCAATGTTGCAGATCTCTCGGACCTCTTGTGAACCCCAGTTCCTCCGTTTCTAGCCACCTTGTTAAATCATTCTTTGCTTTCTTTATTCGAGTTTACGAACAAACAGCAACGCACCCTGTGAAATTTGTTTATATTCCACCTGATGTTCGTTTACATCCAGTAGAATTGGATTGACAGCACACCAAAATGATATGATTGGATGAATTCCGATACGGATTCATTATACCATTAAAAAAATAAAAGCAAAAAAATATATTAATTTAATGGATCTTATAGCCTTCGATTTGATCTTAAAAACCAAAATGAACTGAAAAGTAGGGTCATCAGTTCAAATCGCATCCAAGAATGTGACTTTGATTGATTGGTCTAAATATTCAGAACCGTACAGTAAAGGTTTAATAAAAGCTATGATCGAAGATAGAGAATTTCTAACTAAAAGAAAATAATAAGAAGTGTTTTGAAAATTTCAAAAATGAGCATAACAAATAGACTGATTCTTCCCTGAGACCTGCTTGAATTGTGCTAGTAACTTGGGACCTTATTGATTCTTTACATTGCTGTGAAAGTAACGCTGACGCGTTGGTTATTTTGCGTTCACTATTCCGAAATCGTTGAAGGTTTTTGCTTGACAGCGATGAGCGGTCAATCCATTTTCGGTACATTCACTTTCTGCAAAATTTTTCGAGTGCTGTACCTCCACCTGCCCATCAGTCAACAACATGTAGAATTGTTGAAAAATCCACAAAATCTGCCCATGGAATCGATTGAAGCAGCATTGACCGCATCATCTTTGATTGTGATCGGAAAATGAGCTGTTTCACACAAAAAACCAGTCATTTCATACGACCTGTCGTCTTTCACTAACCGCGCTACCGATGGTGTGCGACGATACCAGCTAGCCATACCAGACTTGATGGGTAAAAAGAGAGAGAAACACAACCTATGGACACACAAAAAGAGCTGGTAGAGCATTCCTCCGGATAGCATCTTCAGTTCCCCGCTGGTACGAACAACGCTACCTTTGAAAATGTTTGTACGCAGGTGCAAAAATACAAATAAACAGCTTCTCCCAAGTGCCACGGATTCCTTTGCTGGGGGAGAGACGAGGCAGGACGCACGCATCCTGAGGCATCATCGAGTGGTCAAGCAGCAGTTGGAAATCGTGTTGCTGTCGAAGTGTCTAACTGTCACCCAAGAGAGCTGACGAGTTCCTCTTGGCTCGACGCCCAAAAAGTCAAAGCCACGGTACGGCTCGACGACCAGTGGCTGACACTGATGATAATAAGCTGATGTTTCAATCAGTTTTCGGCCTCCCCGGTCGCGAAGAGCAGTATTTTTTTTTTTCCTATTTGGCCTACCTCACTTGACCGACGGGAAGAGACTTTTCTATGCCCCGGGCGATCGAGCGGTTGACGTGTTTCCCAAAATTTCTCACGCTTCGAAAACACCCCAACAGCGCTAGGGCAATCAAATCGGAGTGTCCAAACTTTTCCTGGTACTGTTCTCTTCCTGCCTGGTTGACCGGAGCCAGCGAGCTGGCAGGGAGGCATTACTTGTGTTCCGCCAAATCCGACACATGAAGACGACGAAGAAGTAGGAACCAACCGCTCCGTTGGTTGTGTTTTATGGCCAATTTGCTAGATTTATGATTCGTGATGGAATGCAAACGGATCGCACAGAGGAGCCAAGTCGTAAAATGAAGCAGTCCAGTGAAGCAGTGGCAACTAAGCGATGTATCCTGGCCTGAAGGTGAGCTCAATTTAGGTACTGGTAGCACGCGACTGTAGGTGCTTCCCACCAGAAACGGAACGGCTGATGGCCAGGGCATCCTTGCGTCATCTTCTCGAGCGATGGATACCCAACGGATGTCGAGATACTCATACCCGTTCGAATCACTCTCGGTTCGGGTACCCGGGTACGGCGGAGAAGTACTACATCAGATTTCCATAAGCAGCATCTACAGCGCACATACGCGATCGTGTTTTATTTGTTTGATCTTTCGTGAAGCATTGTATCTTCATAATCTTTGACACTTCACCTTCTCAAGTATTCGGATGATGATGTAGCTATTGATGCCCTCTGCAAAGCGCCAGAATGGCTCGAAGCCTACATCTTCTGTTTGGATGGCATTGCGGCAGGGATTGAAACGAAGGTACTGGATGCGCCAAAATCAGAGACCGGGTGCTCAGCACCTGGCACAGCTCTACCTGCAAATCGAATTTGCCCTGTTGTAGCTCTTGCCTCAGGAACCATTCGAATGTGCAGCATCTGCAACTGCACATCTGCAACGCGGATGGTGACGTAGAGACCGCACAGGACCACTCACTTACTGTGCCACGAACCTGTACCGCGCTTCACTTCAATGCCACCGTGAGTTCTAGATGAATTGAAATGTATTTAATTCCACGCGTCCTTGATATTGCCTACCAGGCAGGTGGTGGGAGAAGATCAACCGGTCGCCACGAGATTATATCCCAGCCCAGGTTCGTCGCAGCCAGTGAGCGTGATTTTGCGAGCCAGATTTACGGATAGATTTGCGGATTACATTTGCCCTCGCAGCTAGAGGAAGCAGCGTTGCTCGATTAGCACACAAACTCCCATCGGCATCATTATGATCACCATCGGCACCTGTGATTCTGATGGCAGCGTTCAACACACTTTATCGAATCCCCTACGTAAGCTGATCCGGAGTCGCTGCTACACTTTCAAACGGACAAGACCCCGTAACCGTGAAAGGGACGCGTTCGCGCGGATACGAGCTAAGGCGGATTCTAAGGCTTTAGCGCGATCATTAGTTGATATTTACGATCGCAGCCTCTCGTGTCTCGATGACGATACACTGGAAGTGAACGCAAACAGCCTTGGTCGATTTAAGTTGCAGTTCCGTAAGTGGGCATTTGCAGCCGTTTGTGTTGCTCACTGAAGATGTGGATGATCTTAACGATGTCAATCGCTTGCCGTCGAGATGCCCGTTTAGTTCAGCTAGAGTGTAGTAGCTTCCAAGAGAACTAATATTGTACCTCTTGTCTGTCCGTTTTACTGTTATTTATTCTATTAAAAAATAAAGGTTAAGTTAACAATAGAACTGAACCAATTTATTCAAGGACAGTAAAGTTTCTTTATTTGAGTAAAAACATTTCGTTTATTCTATGTTCAAATAATTTACGTTTATCAGTTTCTAAATTTCAACATACAAACAAAAGAAGTGATACATGCCTCGATACTACTTTAAACTTCCCTTTAATAATTTACATCAATGTGTGGGTGAAACAGGGACTTAATTATCATCTCCGGCCTACCGGTTACATCGCATTGCCCGGTAGGATCCAACTTTAAAGCTGCAAAATAGAAGTAAAATTAGGGAAAAAACTAGTGGCTAGTCAGATGACTCACCAAGGTGATCATTAGAGATGCCACCAATACCAAACGAATTGTACATCGAAACCGATTGATATACGGGACTTGGGAGGAGACGAGGTGGTCGAAGGTTCCTGACAGTTAACGGCGGGAAAATATTGGGCAAGTGGTATGCTTACTAAACGACTACTTCGATCGTACCGTGTCCGGTAGTCAGAGTGTTGATAAGACATTGATGAAGTGGTCAGTAAACCGTTTTTGTTTTCCTCTCCCAAGGAGATCGTGACTGCTCCCCCAGGGCGATGATTGGCACGATCCGTTCGGTGGCACTCAATAAGCGGATGAGAGTGCACCATCGCGATGTGGAATGCGCAAGTGATTGTGCATCTAGTCGATAGATTAATGCAACCGGGAGATTTATCATGCTGCCGGTGGACGTCGCAAGGACGAATCCTTGAGAACCATCGCGAGCCGGGATTGCTAGTTGTGCCTCAAACCCGCATCGAACTGACCGGCTGACCTGCCGAGCGTCGGTTGAAAGCTATACGACCCGCTTGTCTATTGCACCGAAGCGGGATAGCGAGATAAAATAGTTCAGATAAGATTAATGCTTCGTGGAAAAACACTTAATGATTTTGTCAGAACTTGACGGACGATACAATGTTTATACGGCCAACACGGTGTTTCCCTGGCAGACATCTTTGTATGAGACTTATAACCTAATGATTGACAATAATTTTCGACAAAAACACTTTCTTAAGCATATTACTCATATAGGAATTCGAAATTGAAATCGAAATTTACATATGGAATATTATGTGTTTTCAATTATATGTAGAGAATGGGTGATATAGATTGGAAAAGTAAATTAACCGCTCTATAAACTCAAATTTACATGTGCCACTCCGATGGCGCATAATCATACATTTTTATGTGCAGCTCTGCCCCTCATCTGACGCTGACTTTGTTAACATTATTTCTTTGGTGTTTCTTCTTCCAGTCGTTCTTCGGCCGCACGTACAACAATTTGTCATCGATATCGGAATGCAAAAACAACGGCGAGTGTATCATCAACAAGAAAAACCGAACCGCCTGCAAGGCGTGCCGGCTGCGCAAATGTCTCGTGGTTGGAATGTCGAAGAGTGGATCGCGGTACGGTCGACGATCGAACTGGTTCAAAATTCACTGCCTGCTACAAGAGCAGCAACAGCAACAGCAGCAGCAACAACAACAGCAGAAGAGCGCCGGTAACAACAACAATAACAATCTTACGAGCAACAACAATGCTACCAACAATAGCATCACCGTTGCGACGAGCAACAGCACCAACGGCACTGAAAACAGTGATAATAGTACCAGCTCGCCGGGCTTGTCGATCTCCAACGGATTTATGTCGAACAGCTTCCTGTCGAACCTTTGCAACAACAACAACAACAACAACAACAATAACAGCGTCATAAACAACAACAACAATAACAGCTGCAAAACAATGAAAAAAGGTCTAAAGCGAGCCAGCACTCCCAGCGACTCCGGCGCTTCGTCCGCAGATCCAGATGAAGGTGTTGGTGGAGGAGGAGGAGGAGGAGGAGGTGAAGGAGGTGGAGGAGGAGGTGGAGGAGGAAGAGGAGTAGGAGGCGGTGCCGAGAGCATTGGAGGAGTCGGGCCCGTCTTTAAGGACCATCTGCTCGATGCCAGCCCGGACCTGAATGGACTGGGAAAATCGGAGATCAGCCTGTCGAAGTTGCCGCCAAAAATTTCCCGTACGCCCCCGGCGTCGTCAGCACTCCAATCGCTCGGTGACACTTACCGTCCCTTCCTTCTTGAGCGAATGTCCCCCTACCTCCCCGGAGTCCACCTGCGGCCCGACGGCTCTCCCTTCTTCTCAGTGGGGTTCTCGTTGCCGCCTGTACCGCTGGCGATACTTTCCTCCAGCCATAGCAATCGCGACGAGCAAAGTGAACCCATCGACCTTTCCATGAAGTCTAAGTCATCGTCGCGATCGGCGTCCTCGGAGTCGCCGCTGCGAATAGACACTAAATCGCCACTGCTGGTCGATCCGGGTGATCCCACCGGGAAACTGTCACCGTCGAGTTCGCTGGCGCCCAAACCAGTTCCTCTGGATCTATCCACGTTCGTGCGAAGCAGAGCCCTCTCGGGGTGATCCTCTACGCTAGATGACATTCGTATTTTGGCGTGCAAGCGTTGGCTGCAAATCATTACTTTGGCGTACCGCAAGAATTCCTCGCAAACTCTAAAATTATGCGAAGTCAAAGTAGAAATGTGATCGTCGCAAAAGAAGTTGTATCCATTTCGTCACGCACAAGTCTCATTAAGATAAGGAGAGAAAAAATTATCGATTCTAAAGCAATCAGCCAGTGGCTAGGCATGCGGCCAGTAAGGGACAATTTTGCCAGTTTGTACTTCAACGAACGTTGAGTAAACCAGTGACGTACCATATATTTCTTGAAAAATCCCGTTATTTGATGCCAGAAGTCGAAGTTCACTCCAAGTGTACTGCTGCCTGCGGATTTGTAAAGGGTTCGGTGCCAGATGAATGTGTACAAATTTCTCATTAGCTGTTATCGTAATCTTATTTTCATCACTTATTTATCGCCGTTTTAGAATTCACGCTACAATAGTATTGGAAAGCAGATGATCTTTTATTGTAATTTTAGCTATGCAATCCACATTTCCATAGGCATCATTATCCAGTGCATTCTATTTAGAAAGGAGGAACACTATTTTTTCTTGTTCCAATCAAATTAATTCGCTTTCTCGGAAGTATACTCTCTTCCATACAATCTAAGAACACGATGTACATAGAAGTGAGCTGATTAGTGAAATTGTGTTTTCATTTATGAAGTAAGAACTATTTATAACATAAATGCATTTGTAGTGAAATAATAAATTTGTTTGTTTGAATGTGTAAAATGTATTTTCTTTTCTTTTATGCCTTGAATACCGTTTGTATGTTAAAGGGAGCCACACTGAGAAAATAATTATATTAACGTTTTTTGACCGGTTTCGGAAAGGGACTGTATCCTGCGTTGTTGCGTTGTTAGGCCTCCTACGGGTGGCCTGGTGAAACATGTGGATACCATGATCGGACCTCAGGTTAATTGATTGCGTAAAGTAAATCCTTCGAAAACAATCGATCTCTTTCATACTGCACTGCACACCGGTCGAAGCGATTCCACGCCTTTGCTGTGCAGGCTGAAGATGTCCCCCATCAATTTACTACAGGTGTTCTACTTATATCGAGTTTCCTTAAAAAGCGTCTGGGGTGAAGCGCCATAACACTGGGAAGACGAGTTTTTTTAATGCTGGAATGAATGCACGACAAAATGACAATTTATTGTGTCCGTCTTTCGCGTGAGTCAAAGGTAGCTTTCTCAAAGAAACCTCAGATGTACATCTTTCGGTTGACGGGAACCAAGATCAGGAGGAGCGGGAGCGACGAATGGTTTCTCTGAATTTCAACTGATCCGTTGGAGCTGGTTGGCTGGAACTGGGGTGATTTTCGGATTCAAATAGCCATCATCAGACACCCACTGTGCGCGAACTCATGAAGACGAACCTCCTGCACGGGCCACATGACGATTTGTGGGATAATTCAACCGCTTGATTGCTGCTGGTCGTTTTCGGTTCCGATGGCAAATGGAGTAATATGTATTCATCGACCCTCAAGGATGAGAATGATGGAGGTGTTTTTTCTCAAATTTTCTCGTTTTTTGTGAATGTATTTGAGAATTATTGGTTGACCACCGAATGAAACCAGCGCTGTTGTAATACTTTTAGTGGATGTTTTCAAACTGACATACTTTGTCAATTGCTTATATTAACATTATAAAAATTGTTCTGAAATGCTCCATTTATCATTTACTTGGTAACTATTTAGTAGCATTTCTGATCGCGGTTTAAATTAATATAAAGCAACAGTTTAGATAAAGCTGAAATGAGCTGTTTTAAAAACTATATATAAAAAACTGAAATGGAAAAATTTAGTCTTTTGTCAATGTAGAATATGCAAGAAGCAAAGCATAACCATTGAAATATGGGTAAACAAAAATATAGACAACCATGCACTTAGAGTCTAAGTCTAAGGCTTAGCAAACCAAATACGGCTCGCACAAAATAATGCAAAATGACGCCATATGACCATGGATTTTTACGAAGACCTTTATCGTATATGAATTACGCTCCTTTATGAGTTTTATATCTAAACTTCAATAGAATGATACACTTTGCACATTATCTAAATAAATTTCAAAAAATGTTCAAAATCATATCTATCATACATTATTTCTTATCCAGTAAAGTGACATTATTTTGTGGTTCACGTAAGCTACACCGAACTATATAAACAAACTTCTTTTGCCACGATCGTTAATCATATGTATTTATCTTAAAAGTATCTTCACAGTCAACGCCTACAGGATGTAAAATACACATTTTCGTTTATCATTGTCATTTCACCAAGAGGTTGGCCGGGAAAGCTCCCATGATACTCTATTTTCACCAGCGTTACCCCATTCCACGGGCAATTAAAAGTAATGAACTCGTTAATACACTTGATTAAATGTTTTCAATTAATTTAAATGGATCATTTTATCATCCTCTGTTTGCCTTGCAGGGCAGCAGTAGGATGATGAAAAAAGGTCTTGGTTTTATTTATGTCCTGACCCTCCAATACCGTGCCCTATCTCGTTCACACTTGAAACCGACCGGATCCAGCATCTCGAAATCGATAGGCTTAAGGGGAGGCTAGGTAGGTTGACCAAATTCGAGGCATTCCCGAAACACGCCCGTCCCTCCACATCAATGCAGTTCACGTCATCGCCAATGGGTGCGATGCAAATGCATTGCGATACATTTCCAAACCTTGGTGCTTTCCGATACGGTGTGCAGGTATCCGAAAAATCGTAAATATGACAAAGTATCCATATTTCTTTGTCGATCGATTTCACTCACCATGCCGAGGGAAGTAGGGAGAAGTGCGGGAAAAAGAGACAGTGAGGTAAGCAAAAGATTGAAGCGACAAGATAGCCACCCCTTAAGCGGGATAGTCGGGTTGGGAAGCGAAGCGATGATCGATTTGAATGCGTTTGGGGATTGAATTTCCGTCTTCATGGAACCGATCGAAGATCTGCATCTTGCTGGTGATCTGCCCAGGTTGCAAGTCGCTGTCATCGCACCATGTGGCGGTACGCATGCGAAACATTCCGATGGAGGGTCATTAATCGGGAGGTGACCATTTCCCATTTAACATTAAAATAGAGTACATATGAATGCAAATTCTTGCACTGCAGATTTATCTCTTGTGCGGGCTCTATAGATCCATTTTCCGATACGTCCGATTGATGGCTGGCTGAGTCGTAAAGACAACAGCAAGTCGCAGGATCGTGCAAACTCTTGCACCAGTATATATGTGTTGAAAGTTACGCAGGGGAACCACCGGTCGCATAATTCAGATATACAGTGTGTAATACACTGTATAGTATACGTAGTGTAGTACGAAATAAACATGGGATTTGTACAACTATGCAAGACCGAAGAGCATTACAGGTTAACAAAATAAGTAAAAAAAGAATAAATTCAAAATTATATAAGTACAATTACAATACGTAAGGTATTAGTTGCAAAAGAAACGAGGTAATGTAATTCACTCGTGCATATGTTTTGCCGAGTAAACCACTGTAGATTCCAGCATTCGGATATTGGAACAAAGCCAAGTTGTATATGGAAGGCAGTTTTATTGTTGACTTCATTGTTTAGGTTTGCATAAATTTTCATTGATCTATGTGTCTATCAACGCCAGCATGATTTTTGATGTCCCTGGTAGGAAAGTCTGTCCAAATGCAGAATGCGACCCACACTCTATATCCCATTCTGTCTACCGTGACACCTTGGTGATGGTCATTTGAATGCCCAGCATCGGAATGGAATTTATCTGATTTATCACCTGCTGAAGATTGGACTATGCCTACATTCCTAAAGCCGGGCGCGCAAAACAGCGATAAATATCACTGGTACACCCTTGTCTGAATCCCTTCAGGCTAAAATATGCGTCACAGGAAGGAAAATACTACTCTTATGTGTACCATACTGGCCGTCGGCTCACATGAAGTAATGGTAGCTTCTTAACGCTGTTTGCCTAGTGTCGTCTGATTGACAATCTTTCTGCAATCGAAACAGAAGATACTGTTTTTGTTGATATGCAAAACATACGCTTTCCTTTGTTAGCTAATGCAATAGTTTGGCCTATTTATTCCGCAATCCTGAAAAAGTTTGGAATCATCGTATGAATGTATTTGAAAGTTTTCCTGAATATTTTAAGATTATGTTAAAGCACTTTTACACTTGGCTATACCATACTTCCTCATTCTACTGATCTACTGCTGACAGTTACCATAAGATCATGCACAGATGCTTAAGACGCCCAGTGAAATCTCTCTTTGTTTTTTTCCCTAAAAAAGTTGTCAGGAAATAACTTCGATTTCGGCAGCTTTTGCTTTCCCTGCGTAACATGGAATCTATCTGCGTTTGTTAATTTGAAACGGCAGCAACAGTTTTGCTATAGTTTCTACTTTTAGAGTTATACCAACTCGTTATCCTTTTTGAAATTTATCTCCTGTTTTGATTGCTCTGAATTTGTTCAATGAGGATTGCTCAAGGTGAAACGGTCACGTAAGCGTAAAACACACTCTAAGATGTGGAAGTGACCGCACGAATCGCTAGTTTTCCCGGTATTACGGACGGCTCACCACAGATCTATCATTAGGTACCATTAACTCTCCTTGGAGCTGTTCCACTACGTACTAGTGGTATATAATGCCATTTAATAAGAAGAATAAAGAAGAAGAATCGCTCAAATCTTACATTAGCTGTTTTGAAGTTACTACGTGGCAATGTTTTGTACAATAAACAATCTTATTCAATTGCGTAAAACTAATTATGAAACACTGGTCTGATAGTTAACAGAAAGCTGCGGGGAGTACTAGTATGGCTACATAATGCCATAAAGCATTTAATGACCACTGTTTTTAACCTTAACTAAAAACGTTCCTCAATTATTAATTTCATTAAGGGCTAACTTTTTTTAATCGTTCACATTGTTATGGGGATTTGTCTGTTCATCTTGGACCTAACGGGAGCGAAAGGTTCACTACGCCAATAAAGTATATTGGTATCTACCCGATTGACACGCCATGGCGTAGAATAGCTACAAAGAGTAAACTTCTGATTTGTCCTAGCGCGTTTGTGCTAACGAACAGCTTGGTGAACGATTGTGCCTTGCGGCAGTGGTTTGCCGTATGGACGACGGAAGTGCAGATTGTCAGTATAATGACACCCTGCCCATGTTTGTGGTGCGATAACTTCCCATCGCTGTCGGTTTAGTACAAACAACTGCAATTAATAAGTACGGCACTAGCGATCAGCACTCCGTTCGCTGATTTCATTTCATTTCTTATTAAATGAGTGTTTTTGCTGATGTACCTTACCCAGCAACTCTGTATGTGAGTTTAATTTTATATCCATAATGTTTCCTTTGGGATGTGAACTACGAGTAATAGCGAACAAAAAAATCAAGCAAAAACGGGTCTTTTAAGAAACCCAGGCATTACAATGACAACAAAATAAACAAAACTGACAAACCAAATTTTAAAGATCCAACATTTTAAAGATCCATTTTTATCCAATTTTAAAAATACCTTACACAAAAAAACGCAAAAAATTACCCAACCTTTCAAGTTGACACAATGAAATAGAACAAGACATCAGTATGCGCAAAGTGTCGTTGGGACGCAACAATTCCTCAAGGTGCGATCGTTAGATGATATTGTTCGAAATATGTTCCTCCTCAAGCTCGTTTCATTTCTATCGCCGTCAGGTTACCGTGGAAAGGAGCAAGATTTTTGACAATCGAATCTCGAGCGTTCAGCAGACGTTCGGGTGTCGAATATGAAGCAGTTAAACGTCTTCTGCCGAGGAATGTTTGAAACAATTATTTTGTTTATTTTACCGCTCTTTTCGCGGAGTACGAATGCGACTGTGACAGCGCTCAAGCGCGTACATTCCCTTCGCAGCACCACAAACTCGGCCTGATTCGTTTTACTTCAAAATGGGCGCAAAGTATTTTAATTTATGAGACTTTTGTGGTTCATATTTCAAACACTGCTCGGCGGGCAAGAATGCACGATGAATGAAGGTGTCGAACCGGGCCCAGATCGAGCGCTCTTGGTGCCAAGAATGCCCATCCGCGCGAAGTTGGACAGAGTTCGTCCGTCCTTTAGCGAGTAGGAATTTTGCTCTCCTCTATGACACTGACAAGACAGTGTCAAGGGCGGCAAGAAAAGAAAAGCATGAAAAATGTGTCTTAGGAGACGACGGTTCTGGAGATGCCGATGAATAATTAATGAGCGGCCGCCATAAGAAATGGAACATTACCTTTCCCCGATCGGAGCGCGCGAGTCGAAGAAGAATTCATAAAATGCGCAAGTGCAAGGAAATCCTGGTCGTGCCCTCCGGAAAGGGGCAAAGTGTGGCTCTCTGGGTAGAAAAAAGAAGACTCACCGACGGACAGCGGCTTTGGTGGGCTCCGCTCAACTTTAGCTGTTTAGTTTGCCGGTGTTCGTTTCTGGTGTCATGAATACTAATTTCGAAATGCTCTTAACCGACTGCGCGCTTTTGGCCTCCCGCGACAGACTCTCCTATCGCTATCGATGGTGATCGAATTTTGACCGTCGAAGCCCGATTTTCCTGGTTGTGGTTAGGTCTAATCAAATCGATACTTTAGTCAATTTGTTTAAAGTGGAGCAAAATCACAAAACCGCCTGGGCCTTGAAAAAGGTGACCAGCCGCGCTTGAAATTTGTTTTAATATTTATCAACATTTATACTACGCGATCATCAGAGATGGAATAAAATAATCATAAATTTTTGCTTCATTTCTATCACCGTTCATTCGGGACAATCTTTCCGGTCAGGTCTAATTTTTTTGGTGTCGGTAGCACAACATTGTCAAAATTTTGTCAGTTTAAATATATATTAAAAAAACAAGTCTGGTTTTGACATGGATATTTTGATTGAAAATAATGGTATTGCTAAAAAGTAAAAATGGATTTGATCACAGCTCACTGAAAAAATGGCTAGTGCGTTTTGTTTCTAATTATTGCAAATGAATAAGTTTTTCTTTCTTTCAAGAAGTATTAATAACAACAATAAATAAATTAAAAAGTTTAGTGGGGCCAAAGATAACGTCGTGGATTCAAGTCCTCCTCCTCAGTACATACGATCGATGTACACATATGATATGCAAAATTGTACAAAAATACATATGAATAGCTTTAATGAACTAAAAACTAATAATGTTTTTGGTTCTTGGAGGATTAAATCGCAACATAACGACAATTACTTTGTTTATTCCCGTGCAAGTGCAACGAGTATAATTTTAGTATGATTTTAGTCCGAAGCATATTAATTTATGTGAAAAAAATGAAGTGATAAGATAATATTCTACTCATTTGGGAAACTGTCACAGTATTGTTGCTATCCATAATGAAAAACCAAGCCATTTTATCGTGGCAGGAGAAAACGAAGTGCCCAAAATGCCACCTTTGGGTGTAAATAAGCGGCACTGCTCTTTTCGGTCCCATGTTGCTCCGAGCCGTTTTTCTTTATGCAGTTTAGTTGCAGCCGATGCAAGCAGTGTTTCCCTCAAACTTGCGCGTTCCTCCCAGCGGCCCCGCAAGGACTGACATGTCGATTTTGCCGCATAATAAGGTGGTTATTAATTTGGAGCAATTTGTCTCCATCAATCGAAAGTGTGCACCGTGCCGAGTAGTTTTCTGACCATTTGCTATCCAGGACTGATTCGTTTCCGACGCTACGTTGCGAGCCGCACTTCGTCATCGCAATTGATCGGCTTTCCTTTCGTGGCGGGCGGGTTTTTTTTTATTTTATTTTTGTCTCCTGGCTGGGTCTTCGTGGACTCCCGCGAGGAGTGGACTGGCGGGCACTGGTTGTTCTTTTTACGGCAAGACAAAAAATCGAGCAATGATCCGCGATCGGACGAGTGGTCGATCGATCGAATCGATCTTCCACCGAACCAATCAATCGTCAGGTTTCTCCATCGAGCCTGAGTGTACGGAGACACACATTACGAAATTGCCGCGGCGCGGGCTACGTTGAAACGGGACCAATCAACATGATGCCAACGGAGGTGCCAGTAGCATAAGTGGAAAATCATTTTTTATCAATTTAATCACGTAATTGAAATCATCTTGATGAGGTTCGATGCGTTTGTTTCTCTAGCCGTTTGCAGCTTCGAAGTGGCTTTACGAGAAGAAGTTGGGTCATAGCGAGCTCTTCCTTTTGTTTTCGTGCCATTTATTTGCAGGCCACCGAATGCTTTTCGAAGATGTTCCAGAAAACCAGCTCCTGCGGAACTGTTTGCGTGATCTCAATGCAGATCGCATATTGATATGGTCGAAATCGCTTCTGCGCACCCTGAAGATGATGATAAATTGATGCACTCGTCGGACTGCATTCCGAAACCGTGTCGAAACTGTTGAAACGCTGACTACAGAAATCGGCTTGATACAGGTTTTTGACTTGGCTACCTTTTTCGCCCAGATCGGCAACCACTTCGCAGCCTGTCCATGTTTCTCAAAATCCCAAAAGCCATGTACCATGTTGTTTGATCAAATAAATGATCAACAACCTGAAATAATTTAGTTCTGTCCAGGTTTGCGACCAAAGAATCGTTCCGTGGCTGGAAATTAATTATACCTTGGCTGCTGACGAGTTTTACGTCGGCTCTTCTTTCGTTTCCTCCCATAATGTATCAGTGCCAATCCTTGAACGGCATTATTGCAACGTCTTTGAATCGCAAACAGGTTTCGCTGACTTATTAAAAATAAGTAGGTGACGAGAATTAACACGTTCAATCAGTATGAAGCAGTTAAAACAAAAAAAATACAGAAAAAAATTATTTTCAAAATCATACTAAAACTTTTGAGAATGATACATCATTTGTTTTTATCATAGTACCTTCTATTTAATACAATTTCTGCATTCAACGGATTCCGATTGGTTCCAAACGTGTTTTGAATGCGATATGATCATGAATGATCAAATATTAGATTGAAACTTAAAATGTTGATATTAATGAAAAAGAAAGGCTTGTTTTTATTAGCTTCTAGTAATGTGAAACAGTCTAAAGATTTAGGAGAAGCTAAGGCACCACATGGAAAGCAGTTCCACGCAGACGCGACCTGCTCTTTTTCGGCGATCTGTTGAAGTATCGATAAGTGCCGCCACCATTGTTTACACAGTAAACATACAAATTGATTTTTTATGCAAATAAAAACTGGTACACTGCTGGTTTGCGTGCATCGGGTGCGGACGCCGCCTCGCGACCGAACCCTGATTACAAGCTATACGATCATTTCCTGACACAGTGCCACGGGCTATAGGCTCGGGATGCGGAGTTACCGCTTTAAGTTAACAAAATAACACACGCACAGGACAGGGGATATTATTTCACGTATAATTAATTTCTCCTCCTGCTCACGTTACAGCCGATCATGTGATGAGCAGATACAGGCAGCGATAATGATAATGAAGGGGTCGTATGGCTTTTTTCCCCTACTTGGGCTCAATTTTCGCAATCCCAAAAGCAGATGATGCCAGCGAGGAGAAATTTGAAGTTTAAATTATTTTACGCAAAATGACAACGTTATTTGCTGCTGCAAGTCTCTCTCGCACCAACCGTCGAACGTGTGCACACTTTGCGGCTGTGCATTCTGAAGCTCATGTCCTGTTCGCAAATGTACCCTGGCCGGCAGAAGTGCATTCCAGGGCATTGTGTAGGAATGTTCGGCCAGAGAAATCTTGGAAAAAGAAACATTTTAAAATATATTTACATAATCGGCTTTTACGATGGCTATTCAATGTGTTTAATTTCAGAATACAGTAATAAAACTGCAATGAGCTTCTTAATTGAATGCATGCCGGAAAAATTTACCTACAGTTTAATCGATTTGCTACAGTTTTGTCCAGTCGTTAAAACCATCGATCCAACTGCAAACGGTCTGAGTCTCGTTTCGATTCCCTCTTTTACGGCTTCTGTTCCCTTTTGCTGCGCACAACGGAAGAGCACTTCGATGCCCGAAATTCCTCCTCAATCAAAGCCATTCGTTTCATTAGCCAGGACACTTTAAGGCCGCAAGTAACACACTCCCTGCAAGGTGGGATAAATTTATCAAATTTATTACCCAATTTAAGGAAACCACACCTTCCGAAAGACCCGGCTGTGTGTGGCGGCGGAAAGGATGCGCAATGAGCGTATAGACGGATGCAACATTCATGAGTTTAATCAAGAGCGCTTTCATTTCGCATCGGGAATAACGATTCCGATATTACCGTCAACTTTGCTGCACATTGGGAAGATCGGATATTAATTCATGACCATTAATAGTATGATTTTTTCTGCATGCAAAATAATGCTTTCGCGAAAACGGCCTTTCTGATAAAAAGCCGAAGGACACTGATTAACTTAAATCATGTGCTGTTTCATGAAGTACTCGATGGATTATTTTAATAAGTGACGGAACGATGATACACATATGTACATTATAAGATATGAGTAGCTTTATCACCCTATAGTTTCCCGCTAACCTATATGATACTAGCATTCTGGTACTGGTATTGTGCACTCATTCATTAGTGGGTTGTTGGTAAGGAACTTACCGGTATAAACTAAAAAAAGTGCTTAAATCTCCGACAAATCGATCAATTTTTCCTTTTAAGCAAGCCGTATACGTTACATTAATCTGTACAAATGTTTGACGTCTACAGCTTTTCCTTAGCTCTTTGCAACATCCCTCGAGATATTCGGGATATCTGGAGGGATGTTTGACAGACGATGGGTACGAGAGAACAAAGGAAATCTGAAGACGTCAAAGATCTGCACAGATTAATATGTGACGTCTACGGGCTGCTTTATTCCCTTCAATAATCCAACTGTTTTAAACTGAAACCAACGACGCAAATGATACGCCCAAAGCCATCAGTTTTTTTCAACGGTAACGTAACAGAAAAAAGGGGAAACAAAAGGGATGAATTGAAAACTTTAAGAAAATCTAATTTCAGCGAGATTTGTTTAACAAATTCTGATCATTCCTCAGCTCAGGCGAAACAAGATGGAATGTGCACGCGTGACCCAAAGAATCGCAAAAACTTCGCAGATTTCCCAAAGGAGGCGGTTGATCGTCGATGGTTGGGGGTAATGCGTGGAACGAGTGAGATAACATGTTATCATTTGTGCACGGCAGGTAAGTAAGCCGCCTTAATCGTGCGTGTCGCCCAGAATGCTAATGACGCATGCACCACCCTGCATAAGATGGGCTTTGGGCTAAATCCCGAAGTCGCTACTCGACTATCGGCGTACTACAAAAGGCTGCTTGGCACGAGCAACAACCTGGGTGTCGACCATAATTCAATCTAAGGCTCATCCCGACACAAGAGTCAACCAACGAGAGCGCTCTTCCTAGGATATGGCCCTTTGGTCGCGCTGCACGAAGCAAGTGAATAAATCAGTCCCAGCAGCGCCGTCCGCCAGCGGAGAATTCCCGCTGTTCAACTGCAGCTTCTGCTATTGCGTGGAGCCGACCACACCGGTATACATGCGTTCTTACGGTGAGGCACGTAGCACGCAAGGTATTTTGCCCCGGAAGCTGAGCCCACGATGAGTTTCAGTGAATCTGAGGCGATCTTACGCATAGAAACGATGACCTTCCCCGACGTCGTGAGGGTGAAAATCATTCCAGATACGATGAGTAGCAATCTAAATTTCAAATGTGGTATTGACTGCAACGATCATTCCTCCTGCTAGCTGACTTTGCTACCTTGTAGCTGCTGGGTTAAACCGCTGGTGACAGATAGTTGCACTTAACGAACGTTCCGCTCAGTTCGTTTCTGCACGTAAACAGTGTCTCCATCGATTCGGTACAGAAACACAAGGCCCATTGAAATAGGTGCGATGCGGTTTCACGATAGTCCGCATTGTTTCGCATATAATCTAAGAGCCAGCAATCCTTGATAACAATGATCTCATATAAATTAGTTCAAGATTGGAGAAAAACTATGCCATGGACAGTTAAAG
Source organism: Anopheles coustani (assembly GCF_943734705.1). Lineage (NCBI taxonomy): Eukaryota > Metazoa > Arthropoda > Insecta > Diptera > Culicidae > Anopheles > Anopheles coustani. Next base: position 60,504,381 of record NC_071288.1, on the reverse strand, counting down.
TTAATGTATTCCTCTTCGTGGTTTTGTAGATTTTATTCTAACTTCTTTAAATGATGTTTGGAAAAATCCGTATATATTTTATATTATATTATTTGACCTAAAATAAATGTAGCATAAGTTCGCAACATTCCTGACATGCACTCCCTAAACAAACATCTCGTTTCACGATACACGACTATATTTTCTCGTAGAGGCATTCAACGAGACAACAGCGAAGGCAGTGCGATTTTCCAAATCGATAAAAAGCGGTAGTGCGAACGCCGCCAGCCTCCACGGGCAATAAACCATTTGCCAAACGCACAGCCTCGGAAGACGGTAGCGGCACAAGTTGAAAAGCTGCACCGCTGGCATCGCTGTCTCTATCGCCGGCGGCAACAGTTCCTCCCGACGTCTGAAGCAATTTGTTGCCTTTTCCTTAAATAGATCGACAAAAGCGCTTTCGCCGCAAAGATCATCCTATGGGAATTATTCGTCCGCCCGCCACGCGCTACCAGCGCTCCAAACGTAGCGGTTCGCGTTTCATTCGAAGCAGCAGATGCCGGGATGTCCTGGTACGGAGTGGAATTAGAACAACTGCAGCAAATAGCGTCGAGCCGATCCGAGATCAGCTCCCCACGGGGGTGTTGTAGGAGGACGCGTGAGGCGTTAAGGTGAGCTTCCTGCGTTTAATGGCTTTGAAATTAGACACACATCAGCAATAATTGTCGAACGAATCGTTTGCTAGTGTTTCACCCTTTGTGGCTCGCGCATCAAGATCGATTGCTTAGATCGTTCGACAGCTTTAAAGAACTGGAGGTACAGGAAGATGTACAATCCTGAGAGCTTTGTGAAATGTACCGAGTAGTTGAAATAATGACGACTTCATAGATACTCAGTTAAGAAGTTTATCAATTGTAACGACGGGTTAAATATGTTTTTTGCAGTAACTCAACATTATTTGATATTTGTTTTTTTTTTTAATATTTGTTTTAAGAGCTTTGAAAGCTAGAAAAAGCTTCATTTGATTATGTAAAAGAGTAATAAAATAAAAAAATCCTTTGTTACCAAATAATATTAAATAATGTTTTACAATTATCTTGGAGAGATTAAAAGTTCAGCGTTTAGGCAGCATCTCGGCTCAAAGATCAATCGGATGAACCCGTTCAGCTGTTTTTTCAGCGATGTCGGGTCATCGAATGGCACTCGAGGAGTGTCTTTTATTGGTAGGAATAAGAAACAAAAAAACATCAAGACTGATGACATCTTCAGTCAGCGAGAATGTTTGGGCCATTCACAAACTTTCCAGCTTTAGGGCTTGGTGATATAAACACACACTTCTTCCCTTCGTTTGCCTTATGGACTGACCGCGCTGGCGCGGTTTTGAAACACGAAGGATAATAAATGAAATTTTAGATTGAAGTCATTAATTTGGATAAATTTGGTTTTGGATTTCTTCGCTCGCTTCGGATTGCCTGTGCATCACCACCGTACATGCATCGAGTCTCGCGCATTTTATTGTCCCGAACGGACGCTGTCCAAATTTATTTCGAACGATTTATATTCGCGTTCGCGCATGATGCGCTTTCATAAACATCGGTTGAGCCCGTGTTGGCTTCGGAAAGGACTCCACGCGTTGTAAAGTGTAATACTTTGCCCGCAGGGAGCACTATTGCGCACAGTGCTTTATCCATTGCCGTCATTAAGCATTTCTTGCATACGCTTTACATGGCCGCCAAATAAGTCAATACTGCCCCAATAAATGTAGTTCTTCTGAGAATTCAAAATTAAAAAGTTAGACATTTCATTGACCTCAAATGAATTGCAAATTAGGGTAGTTAAAAATACAAATATGTGAAAGCAAGAGAATATAAAAACCAAAGTGAATAAATTTTGGTTTTGTGAGGAATTACATTACGAGAAAATGTGACTGAAAATCCATCGAGCTATTGAATTCCTGATTCCTCAATGCCTCAGTGACATCTTTTTCCGTAGGAACATGCAAAATAAAAGCACTCGGTTTATGTTCAAAACAAATATCAAGCAATGAAAGTAACTTATTCAATGAGTGTCATGTTTTAAGTTGATACAACACAAATGCACGAACAATATAGACTCCCTTATTTTCTGTAATTTATTCGATGCAAACTATTCCCTTCCCATCGGTATGACTTTTCATACCTTCGAGCCAGCAAGCCCTGTTTCGACTTTAATCGCCGTTTACCGATCGTTTTCCTAGCATTTTGTCACATCTCTGGTGGTCTCACGCAATAAAATTGTAAATATAATATTTAAATTCGACAAAAATTACCCCCAACTATTGCAACCCTCAGTGGACTCGGGGCGGAAGCTGCCTGGATGGACCTCTGTTTAATTTCAACTGGAATAAACGTAAGTAAAAACAAGAAACTATAGCACTTCACTGCAAGAGTCACTCGCAACATCCACTTTCCCCAAGCACTAGACGAACGCCCGCAGAACGTCGGTGGGAAAAGTCGATCAAAAGATTCGTTTAAGAAAATTATACGTTGAGACGAGCACGTACGAGCAACTGGAAAGGAACCTGAAGCGCAGAGGCATTTTATCAACATCAGCAGCATCATCAGCACTACCGACGAAGACGCGTATTTGTGAACCGTTCGGCGTTGGGGTCGACATGGTAAACCAGATCAGTCCCGCTGCCAAATCGGGCAAAACCTTCCAAGGCCGGATCTGTGGTCTACCAGACGGGGTGGGTACGGTTTTGCAAGAGGGCTATCCTTGCGCAATAAAACTCTCTTGTACGAAGTGAAAACTCGTCTTTTAATTTGATGGTGTCGCTTTTGCTTACGCATATTGATGTGCAAGCTGTCTTGCTTGTAACGCAGCCGAAGCTTACAGCGGTTTTCTTAAGGCTGCGTCGTGGACATCGCTCTGATCGATGAGCCTCAAGAGCCGAGTGAACTGGGACGCTACGGACACGCAAATCAGGATGCGCTCGTAGGTCTCGATACTTTGGAGCATAATTGATCTTTACTCGTGCTTGCCGTGACGCTATAATTTGAGGTTTTGGTCAAGACCCCGCGAAAACCTACCTCAAAACATGTGCATCGAATTTAAAATCAATTTTTCGTTCACCGTTTCGGCCCCGTTAAGTTTGTCTGGGCGGTAAAAATAATTGTTTATGTATGAGTTCGTTTATTGAATAACTCTTCGCGCCTTTCTTGCCCGGTATTTAACAACAGTGATTTGTTCTCTCATTATTTCGACTTAACTTCGTTTCGAATTAAGCCGATTAGCTGTTGTTGAGGTTGTGAAGGTTTACACAGATTATTTTTGACGTCTTTAAACATATAATGAAACTGTTTTTGAGGTCTATTCACAATTGACCGCACATAATACGAATTAGGTAACATATCAATTATCGAACTGATGTGCTAAATGGTGTGGATGCTTGTTAATGGAACTAATAAACCCTTTCTCGGCATTGTCTTTGAGTTGTTTTTTTTCCAACCTACGCACAGTGGTAATCCTTAAATAACCTGTTTAACGACTTGCCCTCCTCCGGCCTATCACAATCGACCGCAGCCAAAAGGTGAAGAAGGCAAGATGTACAACTAACATCACTGTCTGGATGCCGCGACGTGAGTGGAAAATTGCGCATAAATTACGCGACTCAAATGTGCGCTTCCGACAATCATTCGGTTGGAGTGCCCTCCATCTACCTTATGTCGAACCTCAGGGTTTTCTTCGATTTGCTAGCAAACCCTAGGCAAACAGAGTTGTTTTGAGGGCCAAGAAATCATAATATTAGCCAGTCTACAAAATCTGTCTCCATGCATTGCGTGAAAGGTACACCTCTGTGGTGAATGTTTCGCCTGCGATTAGCATACGGTGGCGATGTAGGGATGAATTCGAATAAACAAATTTAATTTACATTAAACACAGCAACACTGGCATGCGATTTCGAAGGTACTTTGCGCGCGGGTTCACCTGATTGTGGCAGCGTTGCCTTAACCTCTTTCTTTCTCACGGCCCAGCCAAAGCGTCACCAGTGACCAGAGTTTAACTTGAGAAATCTGTAGAATTCCTAAGCCGCCGGCGAAGCTGTCCATTGAAGCTAGCGCTGCCTGGCGAGGGCATGTATCAATTCATACCTGCTGAATGGAATCACCTTGTTATCAGATTTATTTAATTTCAATTCAAATGTCTATAATTCATGTAATGCGACTATAAATATCAATTCCTCCTGCTATTCGCCACTGTATTTCGCGTTTTCTTCTATGCAACTCTGGCAGCCGTATCCATCTGGTTGCAGTACGCCTTGGTTCCCATTTCGAACGGGGCAAAATATGTGCATTTCCGAGGCATACTGATCCAAACCGGTATTCTGGCGGCTACCGCCATCCCTGGGCTCAGGCAGATGAGCCATGGCCGTGCTTTGGCTGGCCGACAATCTGCCACCGGGGGTCGTGTTGACTTTAAGAGCATCATCCGCCCAATCATTCCCGGTGCGCGTATCAGCTCGTCGCATTCGGTTGCGGAATCGCAGACTGATTGTGCTATGACCTGCACATCCTCGAGGAAAGCTTCCTCTGTTGATAGAAGAGCGCCATCCGGGCTGGCTGGAGAACCAATTCTGGACTATTAATTTATTTTTTGTCCATTCAACTGACAATATGTTTCAGCATTAACATTGTTGATATGAGGAAATTTATGGGATAAAAGTGGGGTCTAATTTGAGATATGAATAGATTATAATTTCAACCGGCTTATACTGCTCGTGTTTATACCGTTTTCCTCTCGGCAACCCCAAGATCTCCCGGGCGGGTAAGGGGGAAATACTTTTTCCCATAACTGTCGTGCTTCTTCGCAGTAAAACTGACGACAAACTTGTAGCGTTTCGATTCGATTCGATTCCGTACTTGGGCTTGATCCTAGCTTATCTAAGGGCTACTGTAATGCCGACGAAACCACGCTGGTGACTCGGGTTTTTCATAAACATGTGCCTTCTGATCCGGGTTATATACTGGTCTTTGAATCGTAAAAGGATATTCAGGGCAGTCAAAACACGATCTATCTATAAATAATCGTCAGTACGTCGGACAATATGTAATTATCTCCAATCAAGCTGGTTTGTTATGGAATTAATTTATTATCTATTATAGTGAAATGCGATGATAAATGTTTTTTTTTTAATGTAACTCGCGATTCAAAATAACATGGTTAATCCTCGTTTAAATAAATAGCAATTTTGTTAATATAGAAAACATTTTGAGGTCCGAATGTGTATGGAACAAAAACTGCCGGGAGGTGCCCTTGTTTTCTTTGAAATCCACCGATATGATTTGAAGGAGAATGAATTTACTCATAATTATTACAAATGGAACAAAAGTATAGGGTACATGTATTACGATATTTCTATGTACACGGAAGCGAGCATGTGTAATATCTATGTTTGTGTATGTTTTACTCATTGTATCTTATATAAGCTATGGATTAAAATGCAGAAACAATACAAAAGTAACAAAACAACAACGCCTACAGAATGCCTTTGTTATTAGATAGGTTTCAGAACGAACAATTAAAAACTGAAAAAAAATAAAAGTAGTTTTTGCACTTTTTCTACTATTAAAAACCATTCCATTAATGATCAGAATGATTCCTGGTAAAACAGAAAGATAGATTTCAATTACCTTTTATGTGTCTGCCAATTACTAGAAAACATGAGTAATTTAAGGTACGTGACGTTGGAAATCCAAGATGAAGATGCTTGCAAGGAAATCTATCAATTGATTATACGATGTATAGGATAACAGTAATAATAGTGGCGCAGTTAGTAATGTAACTAACATTATGGTGTAATTTACAAGTGTTAGAAACACAATATTTTACATATTTATACCTATTATGATCGAAACACGACTTTTCTTCTGAAAAACATCTATTTTCGCCGTAAACCATAAAAAAATCACGAAAAAAAAGTATTCTTCTTCCTAGTTGTTTGTTTCTATAATGGCGGTATGGTCCCTATAGTTGTGGTATCGTGTTCCTACACCTGTGGTAGGACTTGGAATTGACTGAATATATTTTGACATGACCTAATTTTGGAACATATTTCAAAAAGCCCGGCACGAGACGACGAGGAGCTCAGCGAGCTCGGTGGATGGACCAAGTGGAGCAGAACCTGCGAGACATCGGATGCGACCGGGGTTGGAGGGCTGCAGCCATGGACCGAGCTACCTGGAGAACGATTGGTGACCAGGCCATGTCAGCACGACGTGCTCAACTGCGAGCGGGCCATTGAAGAAGAAGAAGAGATTTCAAAAAGAAGGACAAAACTATTATAGACTAATGCATTTTCTTGGTTAAAGACCACTGCATTGGCCTCATAGACCTCTCAAAAACCAGTGTATTTTGCAGTTATTTATAGCCTTAAGGAAATCATGGCATACCTGATGAATTAGCATATTAGTACAATCTGTTTGGAAAACATTAATTTTGAAGCCTTAATTTATTACGGAAAAGGAAGATTTATCTTTTGAACACTCAGCAGAAGATAAAAAAAAAATTTCATAGAAGAACAAATATCTCCATTGTATTAATTCATCGTAGAGCTGGAATTTGGTCCCACTACAACCGCTATTGGTACTAGCACCACCATAGGAGCACTTACCCTAGTTTTGTTTCGTTCCTTTCTTATGATCACTCGCTAAATCAATGTCTGGTGATAACTATTTTCATTACTTAATTTATTTCGAACCAAGTCCAACTGGTTCACCTCAATGAAACTGCTGCACTACATGAGACGCTACCGGTAAGAGCAACCTATCGTAGGATCTACTCTACTCGGAAAACAATTACTCTTCATTGGCGGAGTTGTGGCTGGTGTTGGTCTATGAAGTGTTGAAAGAGGCATTCCGATTGACCTTCAACGCGGCGGACCGACAAAGGAAAACGAGGCATCAAAAGGAAGTGTAACATTCCTGCTAAATGAAATAATGTTGCTTAATCTAATTATGGTCTTTATAATCGTTCCATTATTACTTCAATTAATGCCGATTAACCATGGTTATCGAGCACATCCGTGAAGGATGCACCCGACGCATGGCAGACGGCAAACAACTGAAACCCATTGCCATTCCTGCAAGGACGGGGAGTTAGACATGACTAACGGAGGTCCCAGCAGCACTTGAGACATTTTGCCTTCGTGGGGAACTGCGGTTTAAAATTTGCTCACCAATGTCCGATCACGTAGTCGGCCCAACGCAATCTTCTGCTAATAGGTCGTACCCCGTTGAGCACGTCGACGTTAGCACGTGCCTATGGTGGGAAGAAGAAAATAATATTGAAAAAAAAACACATCCTCCTCAAGACACACGACATTTCAACTGCGCTCCATAATTAAGCGAGAGTGCTGCTCACATTTTCTCAGCTGGATGTGCGATGCTTTACGCATTAATCACGCCTCAGAATAGCGGAGCCGCGCTTCGTTCGGCGGTCGTGCAATCGAGTTTTCACGCTGGGAAAAATAATTTGCTTAAATCAAGACATAATCCCAGCATCCCCAGCCCGGGCACTGTGTTTATCATGCCTCTATTCGAATGTGCTACAATGTTTGTTTTCACTTCAACCACATTACGGACGGACGCACGGACGGACGGACCCACGGTGCTTGTTTGTTGTTCCCATTTTCCAGACCGCCAAGGAGCCCGCTCGCGTTTAATAACCCTGCCTATGCCACGATGGACGATCTTCGACATCACACTGTGCCCTATCGGATGTCGAAAACCGGATCAAAGATCAGTAGCTGACTCGAATTGCTTTCATAGGTAACAAGTAGTCACCTTGCTGGAACTTAACGCGAGCAAAGATTGATTGATTGTGAGGGAAAACAATTCGAGTTCGTGACAGGGAAATAAATTACGTCGATAACTGTGAAATGTTGCATGATTATAGCTGACGAGCTCAAGTGTAAAAGGATTACTAAGGGGCTTACAATATTAGTATTACTCCAAAGAAAAAATGGTATTTGTCGATCAAAACTTTTATTAAATAATAACCGTGTTGCAAATTATCTTAGTTATTTCAGAACTTAACTTCTCTTTTCATGCGAGTGAGGGGCAAAAAGTAACAGCATGAGAGCGTTATTACTGACCTTCCCCTCAAGGCATTGCGATAGCCGCCACACTGCCTCTTATGATGCGACTTATTTCATTCAACAAGCCGCTAGGAGTCATAAAAACGAACGGAATACTGATGTCAAGACTTTATTCGTCAATGTTTCGTTCAACGTTTGCATTTTGAAAATTCCATCCTACAATGTTGTACCTCTCTTTGCAATATCGCAGCGAATTTGCATTCCGATTCGTGATGGCATAACGATTGTACGCAAATTGTAATCTTCCACCATGTATCCGTACGTTCTATGGATCGTAAATGAACAACAGAAGTCCTATAGGAAGAGGCTAATGCAGAAACCTCATAACAAATTTCATTACAATTAAAGTTTTGATTACTTTCAACGTTATTTGACTTGGCTTTGGTTTGTTGGTATGCATATTAGGCTGCTAGTTTTTCTTGTAGATTCTTGCCGACCTCAGGCACGATGGCTGGGCTCTGTAATTGAATTAGAGCAAGGAACGAATTATCGTAAAATGTGCTTCCTTCCATTTTGCTATTCTCTGGTTTCGTCGAGTGGAATTGAACTTCTGTGTGGCCTCGACCTAGGTGGTCGAAAGTTATACCAGATTCTCCTATGTTGGACTAGGAAATATATTTAGTCCAACGTTAATGCCTAGATAGGGTTTCCTCAAGGAAGCCAAGCGATTCGTGTTGTAGTGACTAATTGTAGCACCTGTACTGACGCGCAAACTTCTTTTTGATGACCAGTTTGTGCAAGGCCTAATGGCGACAATTATGTTTCTGTCACTTCCTTATATGGCTAGCGCAATGACCGCACAGCAGCAGGCCGAGTAACGATGACTGAGGAATTAATTATACGATTTACATGACTAATGGTAGATTGATAAACAAGCTCGACCTGCAGACGACTGAGTAGACCCACAGGAGAAAATAAAGTCGGTGGCAAATTGAGGCACGATCGTAATTCCATTTTCAGCCGTCGCAGTCGACAGATGAAGACGATGTTCTCTTAAGAGATTGTATAATTAAAATGTAACACGCCGTTAGTACGATCAAAGCGGCAATGCATTGATGCGTGTTGGTGGTCGTGTTGAAGCATTCCGATAGCTCTCCATACTTATAAACGACCATAAGATGGCAGGGCACGATCAAACGTGATGGTCAAGGAGACGACATCTGACAAACGCTTCGTGACGTTATTATTTTAAATAAAACTCAAACGTATAACGTTCAAAAGAAAGCACCAACTTCGGGACCGAGAGAAAAAAAAACCAAACGCTGTAGCGTTCGTAAAAGATAAAGAGAAGAAAATCAAGATCATTCCATTAATGCTCGATGCCTAACGTTTGCGTGGTCACTGCAAAAGCATAATGCCGGGCTTCGTGCACAGTGTCAACTGTTACGAACGTGTGCGGCTCTTTAAATGGGTATGCGAGCAAATTCCCATGGCTCTACTTTCGTAGAACTGCCCTTTAGGGTGTTTCGAAGGCAATTGACCAAATGCACTAGTGTGAACTGCTTCTCTTTTCCTGTATCTAACGAACAATTTCAAGTGGTTTTTTTAGAGATTCTTTTATCGAGGAATTATTGAAAACCGAATCATTGACGTAATTTGTGTATTTTCACGTCGGTGTTTGAACACTTTGTATTTGCTCATGTTACACAAAATTTATTATTTAGTCTTTACCAAATTTTTGATTGGACATATTGATGGTTGATAAAATCTGAACCATTTTCCACCAATGTTTTAAGAATATTATGTATGCGGAAAGATAAATTCTTGACTGCCATTGTAAGTGGAATAACCGGGCTTACGACCTAAACCAAATGGTCCTGAATAAGAGATATGTGAAATAGTCTAGGGCTACCTTTCTGCAAAGCTTCCTTCCACATTTTTCAGTTTCCCTTCCCTCGTCAAATGGAACGTCGCGGATTATAGCGATGAGTTAAAAGCATCCCGTCGGTATCGGCCACAACTACAAAGAAGAGAATTCGTCATTCCGACCACCCCATCCTCGTAACTGTCGCAGCGGAAACGAGAACAGCGTTGACGATTGTTCTATATGGCCGACGCAAAAACCATTGCAAAAACGGTGGCATCGCTACAACAGCGACGGCGGCCGCTAACATAGCTCGCATCCAGGAAGCTCAGCAACAAGCCTTCAGTCAGCCTTCGTCGACGAGTACTTCGGCGGACATGACACAGCTTCGGTACAGTTCCGTATTCCAGTATCCAGACCCGTTTCCACCCGGTCGTCCGAATGACCGCGCCCTGTACGAAGCTCTGCAGTAAACGGCCAGAGGCGGCACGATCTTTTAAATAGCTTTGATTTTATTGCAAATATCCATTAATGTTTGAGAAAATTATTTACAGTACCAATTAACATCAAGATTAAAGATGATACTGGTGTTTAGCCCATTCTGTGGAAAGATCCGCTTACGAGGAATCCGGCCGCAACAGACTACGAACGACAAACAATTCTCCGTATTTTGCAAATGTGTATCGCACACAAGCACTATTCATAGCTGAAGCTGAAGAGACGACTTCTTTTACCTCTCCGATCACTATCGAGTTCGCCACGGTAGCTTCCCGTCAGTTCAGCATAGAGCTTCCTTTGGTGGTTGCACATTTGCCGGCAGTTTCACAGCGCAGTTCGTTCATCCTAATCCACTTTTTCGCAACTATTCCACATATTTCTACTCTCTTCGAGCCATTACATTGCCATAGCCCTTTATTCCAGGGTTGGGACAGATCATGACTGATGGACATTAAACATTGGTTTAGAAGACATTAGCTTGTGTACCAGCGCGGTAGCAAATTGCCATGCTTTCCTGGTAAGGCCTGCATGAACACCAGAGATAAAAAAGGCAATAAAAAGATGACAATGTTAAAGAAAAGGATGACAATGTTGTGCAAATGATCAAATCATCTCACCCTACTGTATTGACGCAGAGTGATACAAAGGTAATGGATGTTAAAACCTAGACAGATAAGAATTATTTAGGACATTTAGCTTATGGCATTCCCTTTGTGGCGTTAAGTATTGCATTTTGACTGTTCATGCTATCATTAAATCATCGATAAATAAATAGTTTTATTTCGTGATCCTTATAATGTTGGGTAGTATTGATAGTAAATATTAAAAGAGAAGTAGTATGGTTTATTGCGTAGGACATTAGATACAGTAGTTGTGAATAATAAGTACAGTACAGTACATTACTGGGTTCGAATTAACATCTTTCCTCATTGTAGATGAAGTTTCATTGCTTTGCTAACTTTAAATTGAATTCCTTCTTAGCAGTGTAGAGATTGGAGTAGAAAAATGTTCGGCTAAACCTCAAACGGTGTTTCCGCCGTTTCCGCGCGTTCTCACGGTCAGCACTGCAACCACCGTTTGAGGTTTAGCCAAATGTTCTACTAAAAACCCACCACAGGACAAAGAAAAAAAAGATTTTATGTAAATAATATAAGTTTAATCCTAACTAATTTAGCGGGGGTCCGCGACAGCCGAGCGGTAGCGCTGGTAGCACCACCTCGACGGCGTGGGTTCGAATCCTAACCGAGACCGGCCCTCCCCTGTACGAGAGGACTGACTATCCACGTACAACAGGGAAACAAGTCTCGTAAGCCCTTAACGGGTAGGCATGACCAAGAGGACGTTACGCCAAGAAGAAGAACTTAATCTAACTAATAGGTTATCATCTTTTGAAATTAAGATTGACTGTTTTGAAAGCTTATCCTTAGCTATGTTCACGATAGACCAGTGACTAAGGAATATGAATGGTAGTGGATTTGTGTTGTGGATGTAACCAGGTTTAAGAAGGATGGAGGGAATTTGTTAATAGGGAGTTAGGATGTGAGGATGTTTTTTCCATGTACTTAGAGTTCAGTTTATTTAGGAATGTATCGATCTTATCGATGTTGCAGATTTTGTGTAAGGTAGATGTTCGATACCACGGGACTACGTTCAGGAAAACTTTTAAGAATTTGTTCTGAGTTTTTTGTAGTTTTAGTTTATGTGTTTTTGCACAGGAATTCCACACTGGAGCACCATACGCTATTATTGGTCAAATTAGAGACTTATACAAGAGAAGTTTGTTTTGCAGATTAAGCTTAGATTTTCTGTTTAAGAAACTGTAAAGGCTTCTAAATGTTTTTTCACATTTTATAGTTGTGTTTTTGATTTTCTCGCTAAATCGATGCGCCTAACTTACTGAGTGAGATCCATTTTTCAGCGCCATCAACAATGCTTCGGCCTCGACATTTTCTAAGGGAAAGGCATTTTCGCACAAATTTCGGACAATCAGAACCAATGAATGCCATGACCGCAGTTTTTAATGAGAACTCAGACCTCTTTAGCTTTGAAATGTCCCAAGTAACTTTCCGTGACTCTCTGCGTGCGCGTTTTCCCTAGTTTTGTTATATAGTTCATAAGTGTTAATGTAGATTAATAATGTCCGTTGGATCCAATAAATTAATAAGTAAATAAATAAATAAATAAATAAATAAATAAATAAATAAATAAATAAATAAATAAATAAATAAATAAATAAATAAATAAATAAATAAATAAATAAATAAATAAATAAATAAATAAATAAATAAATAAATAAATAAATAAATGTTAGGCGTTTGTCGAAAGTCATACCTAAGTATTTTATTCTCGTGCTCCACGGTATGTTTGTCTCAGATAACTGTAGTTCTCTAAAAAGTAATTTCCTGTTGCTATAGTACCTAGTGAAAAATATTGCTTCAGATTTATTTGGGTTTATCTGGAGTTTTCGTTTGCTGTAATACTTTTCAACTTGTGGAGTGCTTTGTTCAAATTGTTGACAATAGTTTTGGCTTGTTTGCCACTGGAGGCTATTGCAAAATTATCTGCGTACAGATATTGTGAACAATTTGGCATTTTGGGAATATCAGCAATAAAAATATTAAACAATAACGGAGATAGTACGCTGCCCTAGGGAGCCATTCAGAATTTGTGTAAAAAAGTAATAGCGTTGTTTGGTAGGCATTTAATAGTTCTGTTATTAATATTGTCTAAACCAGAGTATTTTTTGTTTTTGAGTATCTTTCTGATTTTATTTATTTCGCTAGGTTTGATTGTCGAGTTAACTTTATGTTATTCCTGTATTATGAACAGGATTATTGTTATTGATGGTGATATCGTGTGCGTTGTGGAAGTGTGATTTAATAGCCGCACATTTTTCGACAGGGTTCAGAAGAAATTAACCATTTATTTTTAGTGATTGAATGCATTTTGGTTGAATTTTGATTATCCTAACAAATTTCCAAAGCTTATTGTTTTGTTGGCGATTTAAGGACTCCAGATTTTTTTACCAAGCCGTATTTCTTATGCTTAGTTTACACGGGGCGCAAAACTCTGAAAATACAGGCGAAAATATCATTTTTTCTGTTACTTTTTTTCGCTATGTGTAGACATTGCTGTTCGCGAGCCGATGCAGATGTAAGCGTGTTCAGGGTTGATTTGAGTGTTTAACTGTAAAAAAACAGCACAGAGGTAGTGTGTACACCAAAATCTTATCAACAACCACTGTACATCATCACAAAAACTATTTTCCATCCATCGGCACTCTTCTTCTTCTTGGCGTAACGACCTCTTGGTCATGCCTGCCCGTTATGGGCTTACAAGACTTGTTTCCCTGTTGTACGTGGATAGTCAGTCCTCTCGTACAGGGGAGGGTCCGGTCTCGGTTGGGATTCGAACCCACGCCGTCGAGGATGTGAGCCCCGGCGCTCATGGGCCGATTTTTCTAACCGGCGCTACCGCTCGGCTGTCGCGGACCCCCCGCTATCGGCACTCTATGGTGCTCAAATTTTTACCAATCTATTTTTCACTCGCCGACCGAAAAACAGATTTTCGCTTTCTTTGATGGGCAGTCACATCTGGCAGCATTTTACCGCTAAAGCAAGCCGTAGACGTTACATATTAATCTGCACAGATGTTTGACGTCTACAGCCTTTCCTTAGCTCTTTCCAACATCCCTCGAGATATTCGGGATATCTGGAGTGATGTTTGATAGACGATGGGTACGAGAGAACAAAGCAAATCTGTAGACGTCAAAGATCTGCACAGATTAATATGTGACGTCTACGGGCTGCTTAACTCACAGCATTTTGCCGTTTGCAAAGGTTGCTATGCGCTTCGTGTAGACTAAGCATTAGGTTACTTAATTTGTGATCGATTTCTTGTTTGAAGCCATCGTAGACATTTTTGAAATTTGGATTTAGTCTATGCCTTTAGAACTTTATCCTATGTATTTTCCTAAATTAGATCAAAGTAATATTTTCAGGGGGGACAGTGATGTTGAAGAAGTCTGGGGAGATTAGAGGATCCGCTAAATCATGGGCAGCTAAAATCGATGCTATAAGTTTGCTTAGTAATTCATCTATTTGACTGATTTGCACAATACTGCTGAGGTTGGTTTCGGCGGGGTTAATATTGCTTCTGATAGATGATCTGAATGATACACGTGCGAAACAAGTATATACTACGCATAAAAAATCTTCTTATCGATATGGGTGTTCATCAAATAATCTTTATTTTTTATGCTATATTTCTGCATTCACCTAAAAAACCTTGTACCACAAGCCTCCCCATCTCGGCCCTCTGTTTAGTATTTATGAATACTACTGTGGTTACTATCGATTTGAACAATATACTTCCTCAAAAATGGTTTTTGAAATGTCATTTAAAAGGCAAAACAGTAAATAGTAATATATAAGAACACACAGTTAATAGTGTTTAGTACTGTAGATTTAAGTGTTATTAAGATCAGATATAATACATTCGTAACAAATATAGAATAGTAATACAATTTGATATTTAATGCTGCTTTGAAGAAAACACCTTAATAAAATGATAAAAAGTAAAAACATTGAAAAACATGTTGTCATTCTATAAGCTAGTGCGAAAATGAACGGTTATGATTGTTTCGTAATCTACAGTGATTGGCTAGAGTACAGAATGATGGAGAGGATTTTCTCAAAGTTAATGCAATATCTAACATCAAAGGTTAATTTATAAGGGTCACCTCAAAGCACACGGGAAGCCACATGTTGCATTACATTCGATCAGCACTTGATATGACCGCCCTCGACGAAAAAGCAAACCCTAGGGCAAACCCTCTCGGCGAGCCGGGGAAGCTTAGACGAGCCAGCACTGCCGATCGCGCATCAAGTCTGGTTCAAAAGATCATCGCTTACCTCGTAAAGTGGGTGATTTTATCAGCACACGGAGACGTTCTCTCCGCCAGATCGCCCGAAGCAAATCCCAAAAGCCGTCATCCCGATGCGGGCGCGTTCTGTTAGCGAAGGCCAAAGGGAAGATGCACTCATCGATGCATCCCGTGCGCGGCGCAGATCACCCGAGGGATAAACATCATTCGGTGTGGAGCAACAGGTAGTGTAGGGCACATGCATGATCCATACGGCACTCCAGAGCGTGTGTCTTCGGCCGCCAATGATGAGGTTACGTTCATTTTCGCTTTTCCACGGACAAAATAAACCCCCGTTTTGCAAGGAGGTGAACCCGCGGCCCACGCGCTCGCGCATTTCCTCCAGTGCATTCTAACGGATAAAGGCTTCATTTCACCTGGGCGGTCGGGAGCGGGCTCGTATCGTGAGGGAAAATCAATTATCTCATTCTTGCCTCGTGGCCAACATACTTTGTGCGGATCCGAGCCGAGGTCAGTCCCATAATGATGCAACCCAATTCTTCTGTCTCGGGGCGGTAGATGCGCGATCCATGTAGAAGAGCTAGTAAAGCACCAAGTGGGGATGGATTTATATTACCGGATGACCTTATGCGGCATGCTGACGGTTCCTTTCGCGGTTGCCGTCGAAGAGGATGAACATGACTTGAAGATGTCAAATTGGTTTAATTAGATTATGAAAACAGAATCCTTTATGCAGCATGTGGGCGATACATGAAATGAAATGTTGATGATGAAATGTTAGGGAAGTTTGAAGTAGCTGCTCATTCACCAAGATTCGAAACAATCAATATATTCTAGTTAAGTAACTAGTAAATAACTATGGAAAATAACTAGTATTAGGTTGTTAAATTCCGTTAAATATTAATGTCCGATGTGATGTGGGGGGTCTGCGACAGCCGAGCGGTAGCGCCGGTTAGAAAATCGGCCCATGAGCGCCGGGGCTCACCACCTCGACGGCGTGGGTTCGAATCCCAACCGAGACCGGACCCTCCCCTGTACGAGAGGACTGACTATCCACGTACAACAGGGAAACAAGTCTCGTAAGCCCTTAACGGGGCAGGCATGACCAAGAGGTCGCTACGCCAAGAAGAAGAAGATGTGATGTCCATTTATAGCTAATTTTTGTTTAACTTTGACGAGTGTGAACTTTTTAAGAAAAAAATAAATCAGTAAATACAACCCACGCTCTTTAACCCTTTCAGGACCACAAGCTATTGAAGACTAAAATTGACAATACAACACAATATTTTGACTATTTGGGGTGTAAATTAGAGAATATCACCAGAAAAACCTAGCAGTCTGCGTAGGTTTTTTATAATTTCATGGAAAAAAATAAAAACATAATAAATTCATCTATTCTAATAAATTTCCCAAATACTAAATTGTTGTTGTTGGTTGAACGCACGAGTGGTTTGGTTTTGGAGCAATTCATTTTCATAGTTCTTTTTTGTTTATTTGTTCAGAAAGACATTTGCCGCCATAATGTTTTCTTTGATGTTTCGATTCGAAATCGAAATCGAAAGTATCTTTTTAATAATAGTTGAACAAATAGTAACGAGATTTGTAGATGGGAAAAATATTTCCCTTGGTCGTGAAAGGGTTAAGAAATGTTCTTGCGATACGCATCAAGTTTTTATTAAAAATACTTTTGTAAAAAACAATATTATTGTTCACAACATGGATCTCACGAATCACTGACGTTTTTTGTCAATTTTGTGGGTCAAGAATTTTGGTTTACATTTATAGTCGATTGAGTTTGAGACCTTAGTAATCAATTAATAACGTTGATTCATGAACAAACCGTTTAATATTACAAAAAAAATTCAAAACGGATTCCTTCCTATTGTGTATCGAGTATTGTTCCTTTGGTGCATACCTTACATTCCACAACATCTAAATGATGTAAAATAATATTAAAACAGCTCCATTTGACATGATAGCAACCTTTAACAAAGCACTGAAAAATGAAGTTTTTTAGGTACTTAAACTATACCCAAATGTGGAGAATATAAAGCAGACCAGCTTTTTTTCGAATTTTGTTGAAGGAACCGAAAACACTTTAATCACCTGTTAATTAATTTTACCACAGCTACAAGCTTTCCTTTTATCTGGAGCTATAAGAATAACCTCATATCGGTCTGATAATTCGTTTATTTCTTAAAAATAATCTTCCTATGGACAAAGGAAGAGTAGGAGGGGTATCAAATTAAACAAAAACAGATATCTGACTTTGTGATAAGCAATAGTGATGATTTCAGATATGGGTAAAAGTAACTTTTTCATCTGTTAAAATATATTTTCTTCGGCGATTCGCGAACAAAATGAAATTCCCTCTACGTAGATTTAAGGATACCGACTTTAATCCGGTGCAGATAAGCTGAGCAGCGATAGCAAGGGTTTCCGTTCCGATAGGTTGGCGAAAGTATTTGCTGATCACGATCCCCTTTATTAGTAATAGTAGCAGCCGCTGAGGTGGGAACGCATCCATATCAACTTTTTCATATTTTGCACACTCAACTTCCTTGATTTATGCGCGAGATTAAAAATCAATTAACTACGGACGCGTCCGAGTGCTTCCCCGTACGATAGTGCGTTGCATCGGCATCCAGTACGCCACCGGGTGAACATTTTTCACGTCAATTTCAATTAGCAGTAGCCAACGGGACGGAGGTAGCCAGCGAGGCAGGAACGATGGACCGTCACTTACGTCTGACCCCATGCCGTTGCCATGCCGCTCGCCCGCGTTATACAAATCGCAAGGTGTGAAGTGAAATCAACCTTTATCGACTCCCTTTCACGTGATCGCTCGCGTCCCCGTACGAGGTGTACAAATTTGGAATGTTTTGCAAACGGCGCTCATCAGATCGGACCATCTTGGTCGTGTGTGATTGCGTTCCCGTTGCTCTCATCTCGGCACCACGCGACCCAAAGCCGCCAAGGGATCCAAGGCCGGAGGCCGGGGTTCGTCGCTCAATCCGTTCACCGTTGCATCGCTCACCTGAAACAGTACCCAAGGTTGTCTGTATCGAATGCACCCCGGTTTACGTGGCTATCCCCCGGATTTGAAGATGCGCTCGATTGGGAAGCAATAAGAGAAGGATAAAAATGTAAACGAACTGCAAAACGGAATGGGGGACACAAAAGCAGCAACGCGGGGAACTCTAGATAAAATAAGACTGCACCGCAGTATGGTCCAGTGTCGCGCTGGTCAGCATAAATTTCCAATTTTCGCCAAAAAGTATAAAACCGAACAATATATAGTAGTGCCACGCCAGAGGTCAGGATTTAAGTAATTTATACTTGCCTTTTCGCGCATTGCTGCAATCTGCAGATCACTTTATCCACCTTCGCCACCCAAACACACCCAGTGTCATGCGTTTTCTGTCATTCGAGTTGTTCTCTTTTGCGTACTGCGGTTTACAAAATGCTCAATCTTTGGATCCAGGATCATCTTCGGATCCAAGCTGAGGTTCGTCGCTTACCGCCGTGAGATTCGGATTCTTTATTTGTTTCGTTTCGATATTCTTCGCTTCTTTCGTACGAAAGAAAAAAACAGTTAAAACAAGTGCAAAAAAGAGGGAAAAGATGTGACCGACTGGGAGGAGAGTCGCGCGTGCGCATGCTTTTTATTCGGTGCGTTACAAATTTTGATTTTCGTAGTACATTACTGTTTATTGAAATGTTTATTGATAAGATACACCGGACCATGGCGTTCGTCGCGATCCGACGGAATGGCGCCGATGAAAGCGAATGGCGATCGGAGCGAACTGGAAGTGTCCTTTTGGAGGAAGCTTCGGTGAGTTATTTGCATGCCAATGACCTCGACTGGATTGATACTCGGGCAGCTTGAAGTTATGTTCTTCCATTTTCGGACGTTCCTCGTTTTCGGCGGTCCTCTTTATTTTTTCCTGCCATCCTTGCTTTCAATTAGAAGGAGATCATAGGATTATCTGGAAAGGTATTATTTTAATTCACTGTCAAAAACAAATAAATGCAAGAGTCGGGGAAGAGTGATCTTTGCGCAGGGTTGAGCTCATCGGTCGATGTAATTGGCCAATTCATCTGAAAATGGCGATGGTTTGAGGATCACAATTTCTTCTATTTTCACTTTATTCATTTATTCCTTATCTGACACGAAATATTGCTTTACTGACCTCATTACAATCTGCGATGACATTATGATATATTTTATCATGGTGCATCTTAAATGTAAACTTTGCTCAGTGCGAATAAATACCCTGTTTCTACCACATCATTTATTTATAGCAAATACATTTAGATGGTACGAATTGTGCATGTTATATCGTGTGAATAAGGGGTCCGTTGTACATAAAACAACTTTGGTAATATAGATTTAAAAAGATAATTTTAATGTTATCTAAGTTACGTACAATGGCGCCAACTATTACTCGAGATACTCGAGTGTTTATTAATCAATTATAACAGCCTATCGGGTGGTGCCCGAAAAAAAAAAAAAAACAGCCTATTGTTTGTTTTAGCTGGCATGGATATAATTTAGTTTAGACACAAAATGTCCCTTTGGACGATACATCAGTGACGAAAACAAAATGAATTCAAGCACAATGTGAGTTGTAAAGCTTCCACAACAAGAATGATAGTGGTCCTTATCAATTTTCAAAACATACAAAGATTGTTATATTTCCCAACATAAGATCGCCCAATCAACTGACCTTTATGCCGCCTGATCTCATAATCGACGTCAGAGTAATCAGAATACCATCCCCAAAAGTATTTAACGTTTCAGGCGAGCAATATATCATCGGTTCATTGATTCGCAATGCCGTATCACGACATTAAGGTCGAGAGCAAACGCGTCCTTCCCTGGCCTTATACGCTTGTGCATCCTAAAGGTGCGTTTTTTGATCTCCGTACAGTCACGCAGGAATGATAAAAATGAGGAAAAAAACATCCCAACCACAACAACAACATCCCGGTTTTGCAGAACTTACCCATGTCCCATGGTGCGATCTCGTTTTCGGCGAAAATTTCCTCACAGGGCGTTGAGGCTTGCGGGGGAAGAGCAATCATGATATTTATCGTTGATTTCTACTGTACGATAAAAGGAAGCGCTTCATTCGCAAATTAAATTACATAAATCATAAAAATTTATGTACCACTCATGCAGCGGGCTCATCTGCACCGCTGAAGGTGACCGAATTTTGAGCTCTCTTTTTTCCTACAATACCACTTTACCTTTTCTTTTTAGCGTCCCTTACGCTTCAACCGTAGCAATTGTCCTGAGGGGTTTGGTTTTTATGCAACTTTACCTCCCGCTCTGCTCGTTACTCGATGCGGCGACATATCATCGCGTGGACGAAGCATGAATGAATCGGTGCATTCGCGAACCGTTTTCCGCCGAGCGACAAAGCAATTAAATTTACGATTTGGTGAATCATTTTGATGATGATAATTTCAACTACGCCAAGACGGGTGCAACCATTGTTGCCCTACAGGTAATCGCATGGACCACAAGGTAGGTATGCTTATTTTCATCTTCATTTGAGGGCTGCCCGAGTTCACCAGCCACTGGCCGAATTAACACTTTACGCTGCGTAAACGATCGCATCGCGAACCCTTTTGGCCCGATCGGATGCGGCCGATAGGGAGAGGCCAAAATCGGGCACTGAAGGTCCGATAAATTTCGCTCCAAATCGACCCGAGGTACCGGCCAATAATTCAACAATGTGACATGATAAAGGTATAATTTTCCACGCTGAGGTCGACCCGCTTGTTTGAAGCCGGTGTGTTCGTCCGGCGAAAACCATTTCTTCCCTCTGTACTCTGTGATCCGCGATGGCCCCTCGAGCCCAGGAGAGAAAGTTTATTTTATGACTCTTTCTGCAGCTCCAAAATAGGTGTCTGTTTATGAGAAAATATGTTTTAATTAAGCGAATCGCACCGGCTCCGGGGCAGCCGGTGAATGGAAAAATAAGACACGGGTTCAAAACTCTGCTCTGCAGCGATTTCTCACACCGATAGCGAGGCTATAAAATACACTTTATGCAACAGGTATTTAGAACGCCTTGAACAATTCGTGCATAGCATGGAACGTATATCTTTTGGGTTGGTTTTGCTTGATGTCCCTCCGAACCGTGCTGATTAAAAGGACTTGAAGAAAGTGGCAATAAAACCCACTTAGTGTTCAGTCCGGGCCACTTTGTACAACCTTAGCGGCAAGATAATTGCAAGAGCATCTCTAATTATCGCTACCAATAGCCTAACGACAGCGTCTTGGGCGTGCAATAAAATTAGTTTACCGTAGTAAATTGTGCGGCAAGAGCGGTGGCTCTGAAGGCTTTCAGATTGGCGGTGCGAAGTGGTTTTCCAATCGATTATCAGCGAACTGCTCTAAAGCTGTTTGCAACGTGGGTTGCCGGAGCTTGTGGAACTTCAAAGATACGGCAATGCAACCCTTGCACGGAATGGTACCATGTCGTTAATGCATAATTATGAGTGAAAAATAAAATCAAAATAGACGATAAAATGGATCGTTTAGCAGCGCAAATTACCGTGCAGGAATGGGCTAAAAGGTTTGCCTGCCCCTAGTGCCACAAACCGAGCTACCTTGCTTTCTCAGCGTACGGTCAAAGGGTCATCCGATCTCGATAAATAGATTCAATTTGTCGTTTGTCGAGCCGTGAGCTTCAAGTCCTACAGAAGTGCAAAATATTATGGAATTTATCATTCAAAAATGTGGTGGGGATGTGAACTTTTGTGCGAGTTAAAAGCTTGTTTTTATTGAAGAATATTAATATAGCATGTTGTTGGTACCACCAAATAGCGCTTCATGGAAGGAAGGAAACATATAAGATTTAAAATACTACAACTAGATATCTTCAATCAAGGTTGGATAAGGTTTGTCGAGCATGTATAGGGTGCACAACAAGTATGTGAAGAACGACCATAACACTAGAACACTATATTGGTCAACAAGCCAAACTGTCTATTTTCTTTCGTGGTCATCCACAAATGCATTTACCAACAACAAAGGCATAAATTAGGAAAGGGAATTGAAAAAATCTTCTTCTTCTTGGAACTGTTAAAATTTTAATGAAGACAGGAATGACCCTGGCGTCGATTTATGGTGTTTTATACTGGATCAACACGCCTTATTTAAAAGTTATATATGTTATACTTGAACAAAACTTCTTATCAAGCCTGATTAGAATAGAATGCTTGAATGAGTAAGATAGTATAGGTCTAATACAATTTAAAAATAATTTAAACGTTAGGAAATAAAGTGACAAAGAAATGGTTTTGCCAAAGCTATTCAAAAAATTTTAATTATTTCAAGAGACACAGAAAAAACGCTTTTCTTACTAACCTCAAAGATCCTCGGAAAATACCAAACCCACAACAAAAAATCAACACATTACACTTCGGCATACCGTTTGTTACTGCTTGCACATACCTTCCATTACTCGCCTGGAAGCTGAATTCAGCACAACGCCCCGGGCAGAAAAGCCGTGGCGCAGAGCAACGCTTTATTTCCCGCTTTTGACCTGCTGACATTGTCTAAAAGTCTTGACCGCCGGTATAAAATGGTAAAATTTACGGCATGTTTTAATCTGCCACCCGCTTGTGCGACCCATTAGCTGTACCGTCGCATCGCGACATCCTGTACCGGGTTGTGTATGTGTGGTTGTGTTTTCGATAGTGCTCTAGCTCGCCGGACGCATTTGAGCATCTCCGTCTTTCGCTCGCGGTGCCTTGCAACCTGTTGCTCACCCAGATTATAAATTTAGCATACCGCACCCATTCCATAAATATCGTGAAACAAAGCTCATCACAACAGACGCGAATAGTAGCTACCAGCTGTGCGCGATCAAACGGGATCGATTTAGTGCCGATCCAGTCTCGATGACAAGCATTTGTGCCTCCAACGTGTTTACCACGAGGGTCAGTATAGTTGGAGTTAGTTTTAGGTTAGCATCAAAAAGAAAAATCAAAGATCAAACCATGAATTGTGGCTGCCTGTCGAGGAAGGTTTGCGTTTGTGGATTCTTACGATTCCGCTCCGTTTGAAGTGGAACATCGAGCAACTCTTGAAAACACCCTGACCCGTCCGTTCGCACACTGCTGTAATCGGCTTTGTAACCTGCTACGACTGGCTACGAGCGCGTTTTTCGATCCTTCGCTTCCTGCGGAGACGTCCAATTTGTGCGAGCTGGAAAAGAACGCATAAAATTCCGCTTTGAGTTCAACGTTTTATGGTTTAACGGTCATAATTTTGATCTTTAATTTCAATTTAAACCCCATCAAGCGGGTCGGCCCCGGAGCTTACCTCGTCGATCTCGACATGCGCCCGCTCGGGAATGTGTAGGTGTGTGCTCTGAGGGAGAGAGGAGTGATTCATTGATTGGCTCCGAAGCGGAGGAGACGGAATGTATATCACAGTGAAAGTAATGTTCGCTTGTGATAGCTCGTAAACTTTTTTGCCAAAGCCAGCGGAATGCAGATTTCATGAAACTTGATCGCCTAGAAATGACTCTGAAAATCAGCGCATCACCAGTTGAACGCTTTGTGCAGCGCGATATTAGTAATGTATATCTTATGATCGATCCAGACTGTCTGTTGATGACTTCATTGCGAGAGAAAAAAAAGGAGACACGCAAAGAAATGACTCAAACACATTCCAGATCATTTGAACGTTTCGGTTTACCGTTTTGTTGATCTCTACTCGAGCCGCGCAAGGTCCGAGCCGGAAATACCGATTCGGTGACCCACGCAAGAAAACCCGGCGCGTTCCAATGTCAAACTTCCCGTTTCACCAAATGTATGTGAACTTCTGCAAACGCCTGCAGTGTATGCAATACGCTGTACGCTGGAGCGCGGTACGATCAGCACACACGCGAAAAACATTCACCTGACGAGTGATCGGAAATGGAAAGAGACCGATGTCGTCGGCTGAGAGGAAAATTAGCAAACAAAATTTCTTAATCTTTCACCCTGAACCTACAGCAAGTCCGAAGCGCCACGAAAGAAGATCTATAGCGTACAAGCACCGTAATTGCTCTACAATGTTCACTAATCGGAACAACATCCAACTAAATTCAATTAAGCTCCCCCACGTAAACTGGTCGCATCGAGGCTGGTGATTCAATCTGCTAGCTAAAGGAGAGCAGTATTAGAAGAGTGGAGACGAAACCGGACTGGTCGAGACTGTGCGGGACGAAAGCTGAGGAGGAAGCAAAGCCTGCGCCAGTGCATTGTAGGAGCAACATCATTTCGTCGAACAAGCATTAGCGAGCGGCCTGAGCATCGAACCGCGCCGGTAAACGCGAACGATCCGACGGCCATCGATAGTGAAAGCAATCCTCCGAGCGCTTTGAACACTCCGTAGACAGGAGGCGAACGAGGACGACGGTGAGATAATGTGTCGATATGGGAAACAGAATTTTTTATAGTGCAAAGGGTGCTGCCGATGCCGATGCTGAGGTTTGCTGACGTTGTTGTTGATGGTGGTGAGTGGCAAGAAAAATTACCACCAATTCCCAGAGCCTCGAAGCAGGTCCACGATCGGGCCCGGGCTTGTAGTTTAGGCTCTGCCAGTTTGGTTTATTTACTTTCCGGCCCGGATGCTCTCTTTGAGGTTATGCTCTCGCGGGGCTCGGTGCGGTACCGCCGCCGATGCTGATAGCGGGGTGCAAATGGGCTGCTCGCTTAACCGAGCTCGCGCTGAAGACAGCCGCCTTCGTTGAAGGGCTGATCCCGCGATCCGATCGGGCGTGAGCCGATCCGGCTCGCTATCGTGGTGTGGTAGGAAAGGGGCATGTTGTGTGATGCGGCCAGCGTGGCGGGGCTCAACATGAGATTCAAAGACAAAGTAATAATAAAACATGAAATACGAAGGCGTCAAATAGCTTTATTTCTCACGGTTCGTTAGACGAACGGTGCTCATTTGTGGCGGCTTTCGCCACAGGTGGAAATGCGGCTGCTGCTGGTTTGTGAGAGAAGGTGGAAAAGGGGGACTGGGTAGAAGCGGAGAAGCTCGTTACATGCCGCCGATCGGCCGAAATGGAACCTACCTCGCACGGTAGGGGTGCTGCAGTGTGTGCGCGGGATTTTATTGGATGGAATTTGTTAGCAAAATTCGATTTCGCACTGCTGCCGTTCTGCTTCTTCTGCCGGCTTGAGGTGGTTTGTGGGAGGTCGGGGTATAAGGCGATGTTGGTGGGTACTGCTTTTGTTAACAAGCATTTGGTGCATGGTAAATAATTAAGTTTACTGTTGCATTACAGAAAAATTGCGCACCTAATTATTGAGCGAGCATGTCAGTTTTTATTACTATCAATATTCTCCCACACGAAGAATTCCCACAGATAGGAAAATCTTGTCTCACTTGATTGAAAACTTACAATATTGTTTTATGCAGTTTATTTAAGAAAATTGTGAACTGGGATTTGTTTATTACAAAAAATAAGAAACTTAAATATCGGTCTGAAATGTTGTGATTTGTTGTTTTCTGCACAGGATACATAGAAAGCATAGTGTAACATTGTATATTAAATTAAGCCTTCATTTATTGCAACCGTGTTGAATTAATATTGGTGGCTGACTATTTCTCATGCCTTTAGTTGTTTAACTCTCCGCCAAATAAAAAGGACTTTTTATTCACTGTTATCTGAGGTAACGAAGCATAAGCCAACTGAAAATTTTAAATTTGCACTAGATTTCGTATTCTAAACAATCTTTGAGATGACAAACAAGCGGTAGCATAAAACGAACGGTTCTTGTTAAGTTTAAACACGGCAATCGTTTTTCCATCGGTAATCCACAAATCCGAGGAACAATTATGCCATAAAGCAAATACACATTTGCTTCTGTTTTGGCTTGCTGTGTTCTGACTTTTGAAATGAAGTGTATCTATAGATACCAATTGATCAAGTAGTTTTAGCGCCTGTTATTTGATATTTTATTCGAATCAAATATCTACTAATAGGTAATTTTTGATCAAATTAGGTTTTAGTAGTTAGTTTTTAGTTTCAGAGAAGCAGGGTACTAGGTGTTATGACCTTCATTTTTTTTACGAAAAACTTCAACATTTCACATTTTATCCGTTGTCTTCTGATAAGTTGTACAATAACTGACAGGTTTGATTAAACATTTCTTTTATGTGCATGATTTTCTTCACAACAGAGCCCAATCGTTGAAACCAAAAAACAACCAAGAACAACCGCGGGTAATTTAGATTCTCCTGTTTTTTTTTGTTTTCTCCTGTATTTGAAAATAGTTTATTATACATCTTTACATATTTCTGTTAGTTTTAAAGCTGCCGCCAAGAATTATTTTTCATAATGCATGTAAAGTATCTGTTCAATAGCGAGTACGTTCAGAAAACAGTGACACCAACTTCGTAGCCAACAACCCGAACAGCTGTTTGGTACCAGACGAACATGGAAACTTCTGAATACAACACATTTTGCATCGAACCGTTGCCGGTGGAAAACAGGTTTCGTGACGTCAGCTGTTTATTTTTGAACAATCGGTAAAGACAACAATCGAAGCTTTCCAGAGTCGAGCTGGTCCTTGAAGCCGTGGAAGACGTACGAAGCAGACTCTGGGGAACGAAAAAATAACAAATGAAGCGTTAAGCCAAACGACATCAACACGCAACAGCGTTCATACATCATGCACGAGTGCGATGCAAGAAAAGAGTAAATCACGGCGATCCCTCAACCTGATCGCGATCAGCTGCGCGGTTCACAGCATCCGACGCTTTTATTCACCACTATGGAGTGAAATTCACCACGGAAAATGAAAATAAACACGCAAGGTGTAAGCATGTGTGCGATAGACGTTTTCAGCCAATCAGCGTCGTCGCTCGTCGTTTAGTAGGAGGATCGAAGATCGTACGAGTGTGTGTTGACGATGGTGTACACACAACTACCATCTCAGCCGTTTTCTAGGTGTAGTGGTGAAGAAGAATGGAGTTGGTGTGGGTGCGCAATGCGCTGCATGATGCACTTGTTCCGTCGTGTTTCCGTCGTGGCGAAACCCAGCTTGACGAGCACGTGCACCGCGATCTTATCGCGCACGACACAATGCCGAACGTAGTGGCGCATTGTTGTGCTTGGGCGTTGATTGCCCCGACCATGTGCTCACGATCGCGAAAAGTGATTGCGCTGGATCTTGCTTTACACCGAGCACTACATCAGATATCTGGTGACGAACAGTGCAGCCGCGGATATCATTCTGTTTCTTTGGCGTTTGTACCGGTTGTCTTTCAGGCGGGAGTAAAAATTAGATATGATCTCATCAATTTAAACAGGATTAAAAACGGTGATCGCAATATGCGACATTTCCTTCGTTCTTTAATTCACATACATTATTGTCGTGCAATGGAACATCATTTACGTTTTATTTTTTTTTTTTTTTGACACGTGCAACTTTACAGCAGCCATTCAAAATTATTGGTATTTTTGGTGAATTTTCACTAAATACCAAATACACAATGTAATGTCATCACTCGTAAATGGACCTTTTATTGAATTCTCATTGATTTTAGTGAAGTGGAAAGGAAACGGCGTGTTGATTTATTTACGAAGGAAGAAACCAAACAAGTGAAAATGACAGGCACGGTAGTACTAGAGGTAAAATTGGTACGGTAGTTCAATATTTAAAGTTGGTACGGTAGTTCTAGAGTTGAGTAAATATTTATTTACAAAGAAGTAACATTGAATGCTCGAGTTAATAATACAAAGTTTCGAGTTTTATAAACAAACCTACTTATTTATGTAATCAGTGGGAATGCTAAATTGAATTAACTGTTGGATTATCTTAAACATACATACAGAATTTTTACGTGTATAGCACTAGCCTCGTTTCATATCGCTCGCTTTCTCACATATGTAAATTTGTCTCACTTTTGGGATGTGTTAAATATTTTTTGTATAAAATTTTTTATTTACTTTGTGAGATCATATGAAGGTAATGTTATACTCACGAAAAAGCGGGAAAATGTAAAGTTCAGTTATTTTTCCTAATGGACAACGTGCACTCGGAAATCCTCAAATAATCTCTCTTAGTTTAAGCAGCTAAATTCAAGGCATTAGAATGGGAAATATTAACACAATAGATAGTACAACGTTTCTTCTCGCTCAAATAAACTCTGAATAAATCTACTCGTGTGATTTTCATTTCTCGAACTGTCTGCTCAGCTCTCAAACACCCGCGGTTCGTCTTGGCTACTTCTGACAGGTTTTGTGTGACACTTGACTTCTTTTCGAGACAAACCGTGCTTGTAAAACTCATTAAGATCACAACATTCTTCAAGGATGGCGAAGCAACGACCGGCTGGAGCTACTCATTACGTGCCGCTGTAAAACTGTCCCTTAGGCCACGAAGCGATGCGCCCGGGTGATGACATTATTTATATACACACACGCGCTTCACACCGGTGTAACGCAAACCGGTCAACCAATCGGTTCGCTCCGGCGACGGTCCCCGCTAGCTTCCGCCCGGTGCACACCATTTGCCATTTGTGAAACGGTTTCGCCGGCCACGAAACCAATCGCCAGCCACGGAGCAGAGTGCTAATTTGCGTTTTCGAAAAATGATCTTCACTCCATCGCCGTAGTTCGATCCGTCCGCTCGGTGTCGGCGCTAGAGATGTCCCAGCCCGGTGCACCCGGGCGAGCTGTGCGGTCCTGACCGGCAAAAGCTCTGGCCCAGCACGGCCATTTATTGAAGCAAAAACACTTAATTATAGCGAAACTATCTAATTTCAAAATAAATAATCGTTCACGGTGAGCGAGTGGTGGTTGAGGCGGGTATGACTCCGCTAGCGACACCTACAGCGGGTCATGTGTATGCTTCACCGTACAGATCATGCTAGATTTGCAGCCCACTGTTTTCGAGTTTCAAACGCGAGAAAACAGGAAGGAGCCGGGGGTAGCAGCACTTGAAAAGAGATAGATTGAGCGTTAGAGGGAATCCAGCGGTGGGAAAGAAGATGAAAAGGAAGACGATATCAAAATAGCATGACAACACCACCGCACCGGTGTGCAAAGTGGTTTGACAGCAAATGGCGGCTTCGCCGTTAGCACCGGCAGTTGGCATGGTTGCGTGGAAAGTGCTAAAAAAAGTGCTCCCAGATAGGGTGGTCTAATGACAGCGTTCATCTTCTGCCAGTGTTGACGATTTACTAATGGGGCCGCTTTGCTAAGCACCACTCAGGTGCCGCGCACCAGGCACCAGCTAGACGTTTTGGGGAAGGTCGTCGAGGGTGCATAAACGGACGGGTGTACTCCGATAGTTGCACCTCCACCTGCGCATCTTGATTGGATGTCAGTCGCAACAGCAGCCGCATTGGAAAGCCAAATTGCATCCGAGCGCTAAATCTGTATCCCGATGCGATGATGTATAATTTCTGGTTCTGGTCTGGGGAGTTCCGATGGTGAACCGGGGCAGAGGCGCGTGTGGTGTCGTGCAATGGCCACCTCGATCACGGTTTTCCACCTTCACCCCATGTTCGAATGCAAGGCGACGATGTCAACGGCGTTGCCGATAAGCGTTATTGGAAAGGCCGCGCGAGGGAGAGAAGAAAAATCGTCACATGATAAATCAAAATAATTGTTAATGAGATCTACGCTTGCCTCTGCGGATCCTTGGATTCTCCGGGAGGATGTCGGACTCGCAAGCACGCGGACACTCTGTGCGATTGCAATCCAATAGAGCACACGGTATGGTCTGCTCGGTGAGAGTTGTTTGCCTCTTTACCGTACTATTGCACCGCAGCTTCCCACCATCCTGGGCTGGGCAATTCGTGAAACGGCCGCCCTGGACCCGGGCACGGAAGATGCGCTCCATGCGGGAAAATGGCTACATTTTACCATCGCCAGGTCGCCTTCCTCGGTCGCCAGCTTAACCCACTCAGGACTAGGTTGGCACATAATTAAGCGACACTGTGTCGTGGGCGAGCTGCGGAGAACACTGAGAGCATGCGCATGCCAGACCGCAGGGTCCATACCGGAGGGGTGGGGGATACGGGGATTGGAATGAGATCTATCGATACATCTTGCTCGGCCGAGGCCCGCGGGTGGAAAACTCGAGGTTGAAACGCTACATATCCAATGACCCAGTACGGTTCCACATCCCGGAGTTGATCACATCACCAGCAGGCAGGACGACATGAAGACTGTGTGTGCTCATGTTAGATGTTGTTGGGTTTTCTCTTTGTCTCCCGTGCTCAAGGAAGTGTAGGGCGACAAGACAGGAAACATTGGTTTTTGATTTAGATAAATTTAATTAACACGTAAAGGGAGTGTGGAATTGCTGGAATTCGAAAAGTTTTTTTTTTATAACCAACATGTATGCGGCTGGATTTGTCAACTCGCCGAGTTTCTTAACTTGATTTGGTGAATGATTATCTACACTCCGACCCTTGGCTTTCAGTGGGACAATTTGTGCGTGCAGAAGAAGGTAGGCTATGGTTTAAAGAAGTCTTCCGTTTGCATGTATATCAACATTATTTAGAGATTCTTGCATTTTTCTTTCGTATTTCCGGCTTCTATCAACTACTGTTCTAGAACAATCCGCCGTATGGATATTTCATAAACCCAATTTTCATCACTCCTTTGTCTGTTGAACTTCTTTTACATATGCTACGGCACGTGAAGGTCAGGTACGCAACGATCGAGGATGAATGGAACTGAAATCACCGTACCTCCACGTGAGTTACATTCGGAGTAAATGTCGTAATTTGCCATGGTGATGGTCGCTGCCGACAGAGAATGCAGCAAGTGTTCATTCTTCAAACCGCCCCGCAACTCACGGGCGAGCGATTCTTGGTGCATCGATCGGCCGCGTTCTGTTGTTACTTGGAAGGCTCGAGATTTGATATCTCGCGCTTTGAGGCGTCGATTGGATGGACGCAAGATGTGCTTGCAAGACATGGTAGTTCCTCTGGACGGATGCAGCCGACTGGTGCAGAAGCGGGAAGGTGTCGCAACCGGAGTGGAAGTGCAGCAAGTAAACCACGGCACGGCGAGAGGAACTGGCGTTGCATCCGATGTAATGGGAGTAATCGGTTCCGTTGAATGTCAGCGCGGCAGCACAATCCTGCGTTTCGCAATGTCGTTGGCAACGGCGCGGCAAACGAATCGGAACCGTTTTTGCCATTGTGAAGGATGTTGGAGAGGGCTTTCAGATGATGCTACTCATTGTTGTGAGATACTCACACTCCACTTGCCAGAATCGTCTATTGCGCTGTTTTCAATTCTAGAGTCTAGTACATCGGCTCGATACTTTCAGCAACGTATACTTGATGTGGCAGTTCATTGCTGATCAAAAAGGCCTTCACTAGAAAACATATTCAAACTAATTATTTATGAGTAAATTTGATTTTTTCCTCTCGTTAAACTCTACTAATGTTAGATTTTGCTTGTACTAAGTGTTTGTATTCTAAGGAGAATCAATCGGAACACAAACTAAGTAACTAGATCCACATGGGACCGTGGACATAGGTCCACGAGCTTCATACTAATCGTACAAATGGTTGAATTGCTGTTTTTACTTATACTAGAAACAACAAATAAAAAAGATACAAATGAAAAACAACGTTGCAATTTGAATTCAACTTCATTCTAAACCAAACAACATTCATGATAAAAAAATTGCCATAGAAATGAGTGTAATTTTACTTTAAAATATTGTATCAATAATCGTTTTGTTGAATATGCAATATATGATTCAAAAATATATTAAAACTTTGACTGCGCTGTTTGTATTTCAGTTTTAATATTCAAAACATGTACGACAAAAAAAATGCATGGTTGGTTACAGAGAATGAGAATTCATCATTTAACAAAACAAAGCATGCAGAATAGGTGCTCAGAAAAAAAGGTTAATACTTACGCGAATGTAGGAGCTTTTCCTTGTAGGGGGTTATTAATAACATTAAGAAACAGTTCAGAATGAAAACAACAGCATAAAAAAGAACTTTTTAATAATAAGATCAAACCGTTTGGCGGGTTTTCCACTGTAAAGCGGGATAAGACTAGCAATTTCAGCGCTTTGTTTGATGCACCGAATGTTGCTAACCTTGAGGTCAAAACATATGACGTTAATCGTGATCATTAGGAGCAGCACTAATAGATATTTCTTGCGCGGTAGTTGTCCACGATTTTCCTACCGTGATTCATGCCGATACCATATGCTTATAAAACACAAATTGTAGCACGATGAACACGATCGGTTGCGCGTGGAGTTGCAAAGGACTTGTTTATTTTATTTTTTTAATGTTTCAAGATAAGATTATCATTGCGCTGGGAGTCATACGAAAGCGCTAGGGGTTGTAAAAGATTGACCGAAATCTCGGTCTTATCCATTTAGCGTATCTCGGGGTCTCACAGGTTGACTATTGAGCCGCCATTCTACAAATCGTGAGGCGGATGCCCAGAAGTCGGTTGCAAATTCTGCAATTTCACAAAACTCCCGATTTTTTAACGGTTTCGTCCCGGCGTCGTCCCACCAGGCAGATCATGGAGGGCAAAAATCGTGGCAAGATTAGGGGATTTTCCTGGATTGCAATGACTGCAGCGAAACACCGGATAGCCGCTGGCTGACAATTTGCGGACGGATTTGCTCCAGGTAGTACTTGGTCTTGCGGCATCGAGCCCAGGCTTTGGCCTCCGGGTCGGGACATCGTGATTTATTAAGAAAAACAAAAATAAAAACGTTCCCATTCTCTCATTTTTCATTGTTTTTGTAAGAGGTTGACTCGTCTGGCAATGTTGGTCGTGAGTTTTGCTCACATTTTCTCAACCACGCGGCTATCAGAGGCTATCTTCCCTCACTTTCGAGGTTCGTAGAAGCACGAGGACATGGCGAAACAATTTATTTAATCGTCAGCAACCTGCCTGGCGTGCCTGTGTAGCGCGCCCAGGAAGCACTACAAAACACCCCAACCGAGCCAGTTCGACGAAGGAAAACGTTATTAATTGTGGGTCATCAAACGAAAGCCATCGACTGGAACTCGGTTGACAAAGTATGTTTCCAGAGATGCCAATTTCCATAATCCAAACATAGGTTATTTTTTAACCGCGAACATACACGTGCGCCGTTTTTTACTTCCTACAAGCATAATAAATCATACTATATGGAATTTTGAGCTACACTTTTTCAACGATGACATCACCTAGGAGCTGGTCAGAAATGCCATGTTACACGAATAAAAAGGATCTTTGGTTAATAAATTTAGCTTTTTCGATAACGATGATTCGTTGCATAACGAAACGGACATTTATGTAGTGTCTGAAACTTTCGTTTTCTATTATATTTAGTTTTTCCAATATTAGCAAGTTTATTTGCATGTTGTAACTCATTTTCTAGCAACCATGATTCTGATTAATGCAGATAGTCCTTAAAAAGGCCATGTCAAAACGTAGAATCTTTCCATAATAAGGAGAGGCGTCCTACATACACTTCACAGTTTATGTTCCACGTACACCACTGATTGGCCATCTTAAGGTCATGATAGTTACTCTGTTCTGAGTTGCGTCATACGTACATCACTATTATAGTTTTCAAGGATAGCGGAGGTCACGAGAGCCCGGTACATCACGAATTGAATAAATTGTTTACCTTTTTGCTTTCAGCTCTGCATCGGACCATAGAGTATTCATTCCCAAGATGTCTGAAATGTTGTCATTATTGTGATAGCTCACATGTTACGTGGAAGATCAAGTAGGACGATCGGAACTTTCGTCATGATTAATATGACACGGTTCTTACCATAATAAAATATCGCGTATATCAACTGCAGACTCGTACGGGTCACATTCATTGATGATAGAATATTAAAAAGAGGATTAATTGATTGCATGCACAAGCTGCGTTGGAGTAAGGAACAGCGAGTAAAAGACAGAAGTCACCGTTTCCACTTTGAGGGATTAAAAAAAACTATGTAAATCGACGAACCAGTTATACATAAGTACCGTTTTCTAGTGAAAAATTATTAAAACTTGATATTCGCCGATGAGACAGCCAACTGTCACCGATCACGGAGGCAGTGGGGGTGAAAACCCATCGCTGGACCCCCGTCCTCCACACCAGAAGATAAAACTTGAACTTGCACCAGAAGTACACGAACAAGACCTATAAATGAAGAGATGACCCGCTCGAAGTCCTCGCCTCACATTGCAGTCGGACATCGGTGCAGGGGAGCAGGTTAGTTTGCGGTGGATCATGAAGCCGGAGCGCATATATCACAGATAGTATCATGCAGAGATAAATTGAGGATTAATTCAGATGTTTTCCGCGTTATCAGATAGGCATCGCAGTGCCTGCAAGTATTCGCGAAGCCCTGCAGCGAGTGTCCGGTGCAATCGACCCCTGGTTGGCAGTGCAGGCGTATGCAAGCAGTGGTAATCCTTGGGAATCAAAACAAGTTCACCCGGTTCGGATCGTAGACGATCGGTTGATGAGCTTAGGCGAACGGTGTGTGTATGCGCACTCAACGGTAATGCGCATGCAAAGTACTTGTCACTGCGGAAAGTCTGGGCTGTGGTACGAACGAGTGATATCCATTCTATTAAAGATTCTCCTTAATTGGATCTCGATAAAGCTCCGCACTCAGTGAGTTGATAATTAAGGCTGCGATTGCAAGCTGTCACAAACAAGCAGACGAATCAAGGCGCACTGTAAGGTGCGTTTGTTATGGTTCGACATGCACATTACACTAAACAAGCTAGAAAATATTGTCGAGTTCACTAATAATTATTTTGATATTTTAGTCGTTTACATTTGTTGAAAACAGTTGAGTTCGGAATTCTGATCAATAATTTTATGTACAATAGCTTTTTGGAGGGTCCGCGACAGCCAAGCGGTAGCGCCGGTTAGAAAATCGGCTCATAATCGCCGGGGCTCACCACCTCGACGGCGTGGGTTCGAATCCCAACCGAGACCGGACCCCTCCGCTGTACGAGAGGACTGACTATCCACGAACAACAGGGAAACAAGTCTCGTAAGCCCTTAACGGGCAGGCATGGTCAAGAGGTCGTTACGCCAAGAAGAAGAAGCTTTTTGGAGTTAAGCTTTTGACATTTTATTTTTCCCTTTTCTACATATCTGTTTTTATTTTAAATGTTAACTCCCATTTTTTTAAATGTTATCATTCCATTTTCTCATGCAATGTCAATATGTTACTATGTCTAAGGTATTGAATCTAATATCACATATGCTATTATTTGACAGGTAATAAAGTTCTGCGATTACATGATATTATAAATATAGCATTGTTTAAATCAGTTCAATAAGAGCCTTAGCAAGTTTATTCGTTCAAATAATTATAATCGGCAGATTAAAAATGGCTTTTACATATGGACAGACTCATAAGAAAGAGCGATGAAACAACTCATGAGCACTTCATGCGTTTAAATACTGAACCTATCCCAGAGAACAATGTTCGGCCTCCAGCAGCTTTGAGTAAAGTTAAGTACCATATTGTCTAAGCACGATTTTTTAAGAGTTTTGGTCAAGATTTCCGGAACGAGCACAGCAGGCATCCGAGCAGAGCAATATGGTCTCCTTGCGCGAACAACATCTAAGTGAACTAGAACAACGCGTACAGGCGCGTAGACAGATGCAGGATTGATGAACCTTTCTGAAGATCACCTTCAGAGATCAATGCTATCCACTCGACGCGGTGGATTCTAAGTTGTACGAGAAAAATGAAAATTACTCCCGACAAAGCTTTACACCCCGTAGTCTTTTGGGATCCGTTTTCATCGAGACCATTAAAGCCATACATGGTTTGGACTCTCGGCATAAGCCTTCCGCAATGGGAGGTGCTTGAACGATGAATTTCAATAAGCAGCCCAAAATCGATGAGAGATCGGCCGGTTTCCTTGGAAAAGTGTTCCCGCATTCCAGATTTTATTTCACCATTATCAATCGATATTTTAATAGAGGTCGTAAAACACTTCTGCGTCCATTCCGAAACTCGCGCGTTGCCTTACTTCGGTAGCAGCCGCGTGTGTCGTTAAGGAAGATGAATATTTGTCATAAAATTCCACCGGTCGAATGGGTCCACCGGGGATGCGTATGTCGCTTCTAATCTGTCACCATGATCGGCGGGAGAAAAAACAGCTCTCGCTATTTGAAGTCATTAAACAATTCCATCCGGTCACTACGTGGCCTGTTTCAAAGCGGTAGCGTATTTTTACATATGTTCCTTTTACCTTTGTATCGTATGTTTGCATCGACGATCGTATTATTTCACCATGCTACTTCAAACGTGCTGTGAATTTTTCCATCTCCTTTGTTATTTTTACGTACGTCACTGAAACACACCTGACATTAAGATTTTGTTGTACTGTAAACGTTGTACAAAAACCTAAAACAACCATGAAACACTGATTTACAATCGGAAGAAAGAGAAAAGTTTTAAATGAAACCAAATAAGTACACAAATTGGGAAACCAATCAGGTCCTTCGCATCGCCTTCATAAATTATCACATATCTCAATTAAGAGATGTGACCGGTCTACCGGTAAACCATTTTGCCTGCTGCCAATTCGATACAATGTGCGACGTGATGGACTACTCCGAACCGAACGCATTTCGTGCCATTAGGGACACATCAGTCTTTTTCCCTCCGATCAATCTCGGCAATCGAACTAATATCGCATTTCATTGGCATGGTGGACCAAACGTGAACCCAAGCGTCTCGGTAAGGTACGGCACGTCGAGAGAAAGTCTGCGCTCGTTTTATGGCGAGCTTCCTAGAATCGACGCTACCCTACGCTTTAATCCACTTCCAACGAAAACTGATAGCGGTGGCTGGACATTTTTATGTCTTTCGTCAATCAGTAATTACCCTTTAACCCTGGCCGGGTCCGGCACGAGATCTCCACATCATTACCATTCGTATGCGAGCCGGACAGGGCGGCCTTTGCCGGGACCATCTCTGCTCCTCCGATTTCTCCTCCACAACTGCTTGCTGTTGGGCTTTCGGGTTGGTCAAAATGTGGACGGACGGTGCGCTGGCGGCAATGACGCATGATAATAAAATTAACGCCACAGCTTCTCCGACTGGCCAGCGCCGAAGATTTGGCGTGGAAGATTGAGCTGCGGATTGAAAAAGGAAACAAACAAAATGTACACGCGCACACATATACACACACACACACAGACATACACAGACACACATACAAAGACACACACACACAGCCAAACGCTTGTGTAACTCTACTTTTGAAGCGATAGAAGTATGTGGTGAAACAAGGTCCTCCCCCTAAATGGCTTAAGCCCACCCAAACCAACGAGAATGGACCGAAAAAAAAAAAATAAAAACAAAAATAAACGATCATTCGACGCAGTAATATCAAGTGCGTGCTGATAAACTTCGGACGCCCAACCTGGCATCGATGTGACATCGAGACGGAATAAACAGCGAAAATCGGTTAACATCAATTCACTCGACATGCTAAATGCAAGACAAATTAGGTTTGATTTGAAATTCAAATCCATAGCAAACGAACGGGTGGGAGGGGGAGCGAAATCTCAGCCAAATTTATCATCTTCGAGATCGCCATTTTTTCCACAGCTCACCAGCTTGGAGCCTCTCGATTTCGGCCGCAGGAGCGAGAACGTGAAACCGCGGGGAAAATAAATAAAAATGATAAAAGAAAAACGATACCGTGCGAGCGCAAAAGGAGCGCATTGCGGGCTGCCCTGGGTGAGGCGACACGCGCAGGATGGGCGAAGTCCGATATTTTAAAATAACGAAATAAAACAAACGGACCAACATTCACGACGCTGGCTGGCGCAGCCAAGATGTGCGGTAGTTTCCGATGGTGCTGGTGTTTTCTTTTCGTGAGTTTTTCCTTTTCATTTGGTTGAAATGTTTCTTATGCCTGTTTGCTTGCTGGCTGTTGTTATTTTTGGTTCACACCTTGCCCGCCGCCGCGGATTCCAGCGCCAAAGGCCACCGATTCAAACGCGACTGGTTGACGCGGCGACGAACGGTCGAGTGAATCGAGCTGATAGCAGGATGGGTGACAAATGATACAAAATGCTGCCATCAATCAATCCGGATCTACCGAAATGGCCTCCGGATTGGTGCGAAAAACCTGCACGACCAGACGAGAGATGAGTTGGCTGGCTCGCTCGATCACATGCTCATTGGCCCGGCCAACCGGCGGATGCTGGTAGGTTATGTATGGCACATTTCGGACGTTTATTGATTCGTTATGGTTTTCATTTGGCACTGTGCTTTTTTTCTCTCTCTCTCTCTTCGCCACTTAGCACGACTTGGCCGTCAGAAAAGGATTGCTAGCAGTGGCTGTGTGAGTGCACGATGTTTGGAAACTGGGGAACATTTATCAAAATAAACAATGGAGTTTGTCTCAAGCCTATTCGACATTGAACTTAGAATATGTCATCGTTGAACAAACAAGCCAAGATAACTGCGAAGAAGGGAAGGAGAAAAAGTACAGGCCCCAGAAGTTCATCTTAAAGAAATCATATGCATAGGATCTATGAAAAAATGAAATATCGTAGAATTCTTAGACACTTGGCATGAACTGACTGTTTAATTGTCAAACTATCTTCTTGTGAACTCTTATTTTACCAATTGTTATTGTGGTCCTTTGTAGTGTTGAAATAGTGTTCCTCCCTTTGCTGCTTAACGCTCAGAAACTTTACTGTTTGTGAAAATTTTTGGATTTTATCCAAATCAAACAATGTGTAGACGTACACTTAATGGCAAATATTGACAAGGCATGAAGAAACCAAAATACACCAATACTTTATAAATATTGTTCGAAAATCAATCGTTGGAAAGTTCATAAATCAAACACGGTATAAAGTTGAACAAACTCATAGTATTTTCAATGATAATGATTTGAAATTTTTAATAAATTATTTCGTAATATAACAAATGAAAACTAAAATTTATGACTGATATATGAATCAAAATTGGTCTAATCTTTATTTTGTTGGGTTTGATCTTACATGATACTATTGTACATGATATATAGTAGATCTATTGAGTACACCATCAAGATATGCACTATGGTACCTATATCCGTACATGATAGCTGGCTCTTTGTTCGCAATTTGGAATAGGTTCTTTATCGAGGGCAATTATTTTATTAAGCTAAATCGCACCCGACCACCGATGGACACCGAGGTACCGAGGCGGACAAAGAGTCGTATAATCTTTCATGCAAGTCTAATGCGGAACAGTTCGAAGTAGCTGAGACCGTCGCACGGTTCCGTTGCGGTCAGTGCTTAAGATTTTCCACTCATAAAAACAAGTGAATAAATCATTTATCATTAAACACACCTCCCGAACTTCGACAAAACAATGTACCTACATCGCGGCATCGTTGCACTCGCACGTCCTACGCTTCCACCCTTCAGGGTGGCAGAATTTGACGAGTGCACTTAAAGTTCAACGTTCTTTAGGAGTAATTCAAAGACATAGCGTGTCTCGAAAACTCTTTTCAAAACCCAACACCGGATGCAATGCGCGGGGCGAGATGGCGGTGCATGTTGCTCTCACGGAAGACCTTAAACTTTGTGCAAATTTTGTGATCCGTGAGTTTCTACCGCGCGCGTATGATGTACTTGTTTTTGTCATCATTTGTTGGCGACGCCCGCAAGAACCACCCGCACTTGCCAAAAGAGTCTTGTGCATGATGCGGACGGTAGAGACCTTCACTGTGTCTGGGAGAGGGCCTGGTCGAGCAGAGGTTGTTGCACTCGGCCGGTAAAACTGCAACCGATCCATTGCATTGTACGGAAAGATCGACTGGTCTGCGCATTGTTCAAAGGCCATTTGCTCAGTGTGACTCCGACCGCTAGATGCGCTGCTTAGCCTTTGAAATACAATTCTCCATCGGTGGAACCACATGGAACAATGCTCCATGACGGCTTCAGCGCTAATTAAAAGATATTCTTCGTCAGGTTCGATAACGGAAGAATGTATGATAAATGTTTTAATTAATACACTACTGATGGCTTTTTAGTCGTAACATGCCGTTCAAGGCTTGGGGGCCACAATGCAGCTTCTATTCTTATAACACCTCAACCGTCTCAAACAATGTTCAAACAAGGATCATTCGCTCTGATATCAAAAAATAAAAAGTTTAATTTCAGATAGATTTTAGAGATGAATCAATTTTTATAAATCAAGAAATCATTCAATATCTAACTAATCCGCATTAATTGAATAATTGAACATCGATTATTAAAATGAGTAAAATATGTTACATACATTCCGAAGCAATGCAGTCTATATAAGACGATAGATTTTTTATGTTTTAAATTTTATGAACATTGGGTTTCTTCTTACTAAACAACAGCAAAGAAATGACAGAGTCAATAAAACGTGTAAACATTCCAGCTCAAGATATAAACTTACCTTAATTAAAGAAGTAGAGCAAGTAAACGTTCACTTGGCAAATACTTTTCTTTTAGGTGATAAGGAGTAAACTTCAATAGAAGCTATAATTACGTTTTAGCAATATTTATGCTTTTTCAACAAGCAACTTTTCGTATTTTTTTTTTATAAACTATAACCATATTCCGCATGTGGGTACTCTGATTAGAGCATCGACCCACGAGCACCAACGTGCTCCCTCAAAGGCGTGGGTTCAAGGCTGACTATCCACGATAAATCTAGTAATCTATTAACGGACATGCATTAGTGAAGATGGTTGTTACGTCAATTAAAAGAAGAAGTAGTCATATCATCATATAAGATGATGTTAAATAAATAGATTTCCTCGCCTTAAACTACTAATATTGTACTGCATTACATAACAATTATTTTGCTCTTTTCGTAAGCTTTAAATTTTAGAATTTTCCGAAAACTTTGTAGAAGAGAAACACCACATGAATGTACTTTAAAATGACAAGCAGATTGTGTGCGACCGATTTTGTGGAGCGATATGGAACAAATAATCTAATTTTCTTTTGGAATGCCGCGTTCATCATGAGTCAATGAATTTTCGGTACGTTACAGAGATCAGCGCTAGCCTTCTAGGTTCGAATGGAACCACCCTGCGCCATTCAATAGTCTGAATCCGTTCCGCATGATTATTCTACCTATATTTGAATCAACTAGCCCATGTTTCGGGTGTTACAATTAGCCAACTAATTATTACTTATTTACTGCGCTCTTTTGAATACCAGCGTGTTTTCGTCGCTGTCACTGTAGCAAAGTCGTAACGGGTTGCTTTCTACCATCGTTCCGTCGAGTATTTACCGTGTTCTGGTGTTGTTTATGGTCCGTGACTGAGCAAGGTGGAAGAAAACGGCAGATCATCACGGTGTCGAAAGAAGACGGAACAGCAAACAGCGAGAAAAACGATATCCTCCCCCCAGTTCAGTCGGCTCCCCGGGTCAACACTCGTGCCTCGGTTTCAGTTCGGAGGAATTCAATAACGATTGCATCGTATCAAATCGCTCCAGGCTCATCTCGAAGAAAGATGAACGATCAAAGCGAACCGTGGAAGGTGTGGGAATGTATGTTAGTACACGAGGCCACAGTGAGCTTGTTCCGCCGGAGAAAGGGATTCGACGCAAAGACATCCCAACGCACTCGCCGCGAGCCCCGAAGAAAATGCGGACCGAGAAACATGGAAAGCCTCGGTGAATTGTCATATTTCAATTAAATGATGTCCCATTAAGCACCGTCATAAAGAAAACAGTATAAACGTTTTAACAGACGCGCGGTATCGGTTCAACAGTGATAAAAAACATTAATATTTTTGCTCTTCTTGTGTGGCCGTGGCATATCGACGCCTGGCCGACCGGACTTTGTATGTCACCGTGATCGATTGACCGATACCCGGTGCTGGTGTGAAAGACATTCACCAAATCCTGCACTCCCAGCACCTGTTTCTTGCAGCGTGTGGAAAAGTATTTATCCCATGTTTTTTTCATGCTATTAGAAATAAATAAAATTTAGAAACAAAATTGAAAGAACGGAATCCAGAACGCATTTCTTATGATATACTCCATACGCTTATCGGGCTTGTGTTTTGTTATGATGCCAGCTGATCCTGAAGCTTAACTTGTTTTGAGTAAATTTTTGAAACGGATTGGTATTTCTTTTCATGAACGTTATATTTTCACAAACCTTTCAGTTGACTCATCTTTCAA